>NW_004444128.1:3415436-3461345 GCF_000243295.1 Trichechus manatus latirostris | reverse complement strand
AAACAGAGTTGTAGCAAAGTTTTTGTCTTCAATTCCCCTGATCCTGTCTTCCACACTTTCAAATCTGCTTCTTCGCCCTTCTATGACACCATCCATTTCTGAAATCTTGTTGTTTATCTTTTGGATTTCTAATTGTCTTTGTATAATTTCTAGTTGTGAATTTATTTTGGCATTTTGTTCCTGCATTATTTTCCTGAGTTCTTCCAATTTGTTGTCTCTATTTTCCATGAATTTGTCTATTTTTTCCTCATGTTTGTCAGATTTTTGCCTCAGTTCTTGGAGAATTCTGAGTATTAGAGATTTGATTTCCCTATCAGGTAGTTCTAGTGCATTTTCTTCCACCGGAGTCATCTGGTGTTCTATTTTGGATGCCTACTGGAAGCATCCTGTCCTGTTTTGTAAATGTTTTGATATTGTCTGCTGTCTTTGGGGCATTCATTTTTTATTTTTCTTGTTTATTGATTGTAGATTTGTTTGTTTCGTCCCTTTTTTAAAAAAAAAAATTGACTGTGTCTGAGCAGGTGGACTGTGTGTTCTGTTGTTGGCTCATATGTGGGCACAATAGTTTTCACCTCCTTCTCCCATTGGCAGGGTAAATCACTCAGATACGGTACGTCAGGGTAGGGCTAGCTGAAGAGGAGGTACTGGGACGGATTGTTTGTGGCACTTACTACGGCCACCAGAGCGGGTTGGTAATCAGTGCAGGGCAGGTTCCAGTAGGCCGTGCCTGTGCTGCTTGGTGGTATGATGTCAAGCGCATGGTGCGGGTAGGCAGGATGAAGTGGTGAGATTGTTATGTGTGGAGCTAAGATGGATATGGGGGACAGGAGAGAGGAACAGGAGCCAAAAACATATAAACAAACAAAAAAGAATGCTAGGGGAGCTTGCCGTTAGAGTAGAGAGATGAGAGTCTATGAAATGGAGAAAAACAGAAAGGGGAAGAGGAAGAAAAGAAAAGAAAAGAATGAATAAATAAAAATCAGAAAGGTTAAGGAACCACAAATTTCCCAGGGATCCCACCGGTGCAGCTATGAGGTCTCGGGAAGTTGCTCTCAGGTGATGCAGTACCGCCTGGCTAGAAGGCATAGAGGTATACAACGCCAGGTATTCAGGGAACAGAAAGAGAAGGAAGATAAAGAGAGACGAGAGGTGGTTGTTTTGTCTCCTGCTGGACGCTCCGTGAGGCTGCTTTCTGATACCCCGTTTGCTGGTCTCCAGTAGGAGTCCAAGATGGTGGGTCCACACTGCGTTAGCTGATAGGGGACCTCTGTATGAATCTCTCCTCGCTCTCCATTCTCTTTCAGTTTTCTCACTCCATTCGGTGCTTGGCTGAGTTCTTTATCTCTTCATTTGATGTTTAAGGGTTTCAGGATTGTTGTATTCTCTGTTCGGCTTAGTTTTTCAGATCTTTGCTGTGGAGGGACGGCGTGTTGCTTCTGCCTAGAGTGCCGTTTTGCTGGAACCGGCTCAACCTTGGTATTTAAAAATGTTTGGCAATCACATATTAGTTTTAACACAACTGAAGAATGTTCCAAATGTTGCCAATTAAAAGTGGCACTGAGGTTTTCATTTATAATATAAATACTTTTAAACTTGTTTTAATATAGCAGGGTATTAAGTATTTTTTTGTTTTTTCTCCTTCTTTTATTGGTAATTGCTCTGAATGTCTGCCATGTGCTAACTACTTTTGTTTGCAGGCCTCTTGTTCTTTTGCTTCACCAGCTGAATGGAAATGGTTTTTGGCAACAAATACTGTTTTAGCTCTATGATGCCAGTGAAATGGAGTCCACTCCATGCCTCTTACCTTACGAATTGTTTATTAGCATGCATACTTCCAAAAGATAATGCAGTACAGGAAGAGCTGATGACTAATTTTTCTAAAGCAGAAATATTGCCAAAGGTAAAGTTGGAAAATGAATGATTTTGTCTTTGCTGTTACTTGAATAATAAAACCAAAAACCAAACCTGTTGCTGTAAAGTCAACTCCAACTCATAGCGACCCTACAGGACAGAGTAGAACTGCCCCATAGAGTTTCCATGGAGCCCCTGGTGGATTCAAACAGCCGACCTTTTGGTTAGTAGCCATAGGCTTCAAAAATTTCAAGATGCTATCTTTATATACCTGTTTTGTTTCTTCCTCTTTATCACAATTCTCTTTCAATTGTGGATAAACAAAATTTTAGAAATAGAATGCACAGCTTGGATATTATATGGTCTAGCTTCTCAACCTGTGCAGGAATCCTTTCTGTGGTCCTACAGGAGCCCTGTCATCTGGCTGCCCAGTTTTTTTTTGTTCACGTATGTTGTTGTTGTTAGGTGCCGTCATTCCGACTCATAGTGATCCTACAGGACAGAGTAGAACTGCCCCATAGGATTTCCAAGGAGCAGCTGGAGGATTTGAACTGCTGACCTTTTGGTTAGTAGCCGCGCTGTTAACCACTACACTGCCAGGGCTCCAGTTCACATACAGCACTTTTAATTCCTGCCTTTCCAATGCAGACAATAATGGGGTTGAGATCAAAAGAGACAAATGGGCTCCAGTCTCGGTTTTATTTCTAACTCTGCTTGTTACAATCACCAAGGCTTAAGCCCTCTCTGGGCTTCAATATCTTCATGTATAAAATGATAGAGCTGAAATATAAGCCTAACACCGTGAGCATGTGTGTCCAGCACTCTCTCCCCCCAATATATACATATTCAAATCTAATTAATACAAATTAGATTTTTGAAAAATTATATTTGTTATTGTTAATTTCTGTTATGGATTGAATTGTGTCCCATACCTGTAAATGTCACCTTATTTGGAAACAAAGTCTTTGCAGATGTATCAAGTTAAGATGACTTCATACTGAGTTACAGTGCTTCCCAATTCAATATGAATAGTGTCCTTATAAGAAGAGGAGAAGAGATATAGACAAAGAAAGAGAAGATGGCCAAGTGAAGATGGGGGCAGAGGTACAGTTATGCATCTACAAACCAAGGAACACATAACTTCTAAGAAGAAACAGCTTAATAAAGGGAGACTTCCTCATCTCCGTCTCTCACATTTCTGACATAAAATGTTTTGCCTTTCTTTTAATCACCCTTAGTTGTGGGGAGTAGCTACATAACACCGAATAATTCTAATTGCTAAATATTTTCTCCTAATATGGACTGAAAATCCAGATTCCTGAAAACTTAAATTTTTGGCCTTTAAGCTGTCCATTGAAACAACACAAAATATATTCACTCATCATGGCGCTCAATTTTAAATGTCAGCCTTAAAGTGTGGTACCTTAAATGGGCATTATATCATATTCTGAATTTGATCAAGGCAAAGTATAGGGAGGCTACTGAAATCAAAACAAAACAAACAAATCTGTTGCCATGGAATCGACTCCGAGTCATAGTGACCCTGTAGAACAGAGGAGAACTGCCCCATAGGGTTTCCAAGGAGTGGCAGCCGAGTTCTTAACCACCTGATTTCAGTGGCAATGTTAGCTTCTTAAATAATAATGCACACTTTTTGTAATGAGCATCTTGATCAAAATATCCAAATCTGTTTTTTTATAAGAAACTAAAAGTAATTTAAGGCCATTCATGATAATGCTGCAGCCTACTTAAACTCTGTATATGAAACAAAACAATGAGGTAGATACTAAAAGTTGTTGTGTGCCAGGGAGCCGATTCTAACACTTAGTGACTCTATAGGACAGAGTAGAACTGCCCCATAGGGTTTCCCAGGCTATACACTTTATAGGGGAGCCCTGGTGGCACAGTGGTTAAAGAACTTGGCTGCTAACCAAAAGGTTGGCAGTTCAAATGCACAGCCACTCCTTGGAAACCCCATGGGGCAGTTCTACTCTGTCTTAGAGGGTCACTATTAGTCAGAATTGACTGGATGGCAACGGGGTTTTTTTTTTTTTTTTTTTTGGAATCTTTCCAGGAGCAGATTCCAGCTCTTTTTCCCTGCAGGGCAGCTGATGGGTTCGAACTGCCGACCTGTCACTTAGCAGCCCAGTGCTTAATCATTGTGCTGCCAGGGCTCCTTGGGAGATTAAAAAACCAAAAACCAAAGCTGTTGCCGTTGAGTTGATTCCGACTCAGGTTGTTTTCGTGGTTTTAGAAAGAAGAAAAAGGGTATGACGTGTTTTGCCTTTAATTTTGCATATACTCTAATGTGTATGTCAGAGAGAGAGAAATCAGATAAAATGATACAGTGTTTCTATACTGAGAATCAGTATGAGGTTAAAGTGCAATTTGCATTCAGGTTCTGGCTAGATTTTAAATGCTGAAAGCACATTTTGAATGAAAACAAAATGTAAATTTAGAAATATCTTCCAATAAAAATAAGTTAAAGCAATCAGGAGAAACCGTGGCTTGCATTCAGTAGTTCTAAAATGTAATCTAAGATTCACACAAACGACTTTGATAAGTGATATTGTACATTCTTTTACTCTAATCATGCATGTGGTGGCACAATGAGCAGTTCTCTGGTTTATAAACTCATTCAGTATCTTAAATGACTAGTGAGCCATCCTTTCAGAGAAAGTGATGCATATTTTTAAATGCAATGAAAAAATGCAGCTCAGGGGAAAACTCATTGTTTTGCAAAAATCTCATCAACAACCCCAGATGTTTTGCATTCTGAACTGGGTAAAGGTAACAAAGCAATAAATAAAGATCATTTGTTGACCCATCATACCAGACCAGGTGGGAGAGTTTGAGAAGAGATAGTCCCAGGTAGCTAAATTATGTAAACAGCTGCCCGAAATAAAAATGCTAATCCATCATGGAAATGTGTGATAGTTAATAATGTCATGCTTTGTACTTGTCCTGTGGTGACTACAGATTAAAAAAACAAAAACAAAAACAGATTTTGCTTTTTTTTTAACTGCTGAAAAGTAGCTAGATAGGCCTTGTGTGCTTCCTGGTAACCAAACCACCAAACCCGTTTCTGTCCAGTCGATTCCAACTCATATAGGACAGAGTATAACCGCCCTGTAAGGGTTTCCAAGGTTCGGCTGGTGGATTCGAACTGCCAGCCTTTTGTTTAACAGCTGAGTTCTTAACCACTGTGCCACCAGGGCTCCATCCTGGTAAAACTGGTTGATTTGTTTAGCTTTGTGAACTAAATAACATCAAACAACAGAAGCCACTGGCAGCCATTTTGTAACCTTTAAATGTGCACAAGCACATTTTGTAGATGGTACAGTCAAGTGTTTAGAGCTCTGAGAAGAGAGTGCGCTTTTATTGTTCCTGCTCTGTCTGTCCTTATGTGCGATCTTAAGTGCAATTAACTTTATCTTTCATGTGTAGATATAGATTGTCCAGATTCAAAATATTTAATATCATCTGAATCGAATGCTTTATTGTATTGTTTTTAAATGTATCATTCCTGTGTTCTCAACAGATCACTCTTATAGCTCAAAGCCACTTCATATGAAAATGTTAAATTAAAAATTCCTTTTTTAGCTATCAAAGAGTTACTTACCAAGAGAACATGGAGACAGTTTGTTTTGTTTTTGCAGAGCAAGTTGAAAAATTCTAACCTTGGCCCTAGAGTGTTTCATCAAGAGCAATCTTAAGTAAAATCTTACATTCCACTTTTTGAAAGTAAGATTGTCCCTGTGTTCATGCTGTGGGCTTTCTAAATAAGCTGAAGATAGTTTGTGTGCAGTGCTCTGGTTTCTCTTAACTTCTTGCATTTCATCAGGATCTAGTCCAACTTAATGCCACTTTTGAGAGAATTAAATTTGGAAAATAACTTTATACTGTTGACTCATTCATAGTACCTAGGCGGTGGCTGCATTAAAGAAGAGAGGTAGCAAGAATCCATGCGACAGTTCCCTTATTTCCTTGACCACATATCCTCAACATAAGAAGAGATTTTTTTTTTCTGAATTACTGATGGAAGAAAATTCACATAAGCTCTTTATTCCAGCCTATTTCTTATGATTTATAAATGCCTTGCCCGAATCTCAACTAGGGTGGCAAGAGTAAACATTTCACCTAAATGTAAAATATAACAATAAAATGAATGTATACTAGTTAAAAAGAGAGGGGGAAAATAAATAAACCTAACACAGGAACTGCTTACTTAAGTAGGAGTCAAAAATGTGGAGTCACAGTCAACCATTCAGTAATTGGTAATTGCTGAAGCAATTAATCTTTATATGGAAAATACCTCTATGCCACAGTCAATCATATCAGAAAAACCCACACGGACTGTGGATTACAGAGAAAGGTCCTCATGGTGCCCATCAAAACTTGACATTCGTGATTGCTCTCTAATGTAGCAAGAAGCCAGAAAGAACTGTGGGATGTGCTGTCAGAAAGAGATAAATCAGGATTTTAAAATACAATACAATAAAATAAAAATGGATTCAATACCCTGAATTTATGAACTGTCCTACATGTGGAAGGCACTATTTTGGCAGCTTATCAGAGAAAGCACAGTTATGGATAGGACTTAATAAGAACAATTCAAACCCTAATGAATCATAGATTTACAATAATCCCATGCCCTACCCCAGATTTCCCTTTCCTCAGCTCTACATTAAACCGAAAAAAAAAAAAAAAACTTTGTGTGACATCATATTATGCATGTGCCTACATGGCTCTTCTCCCAATATAGGGCAGCCTTTGCCTGTGACTTACTAATATTGAAATAGTAAAATCAAAATACAACTTTCTGGAGAGTTTATAGGCAAAAGCTAGGTCACTGACAAAAAGTCTGGGCTGAAGAAAACTCGTTTTCCTGTTCCTGATCTTGTTTCATCTCATTCCTATTTTTGTCATCACTTGAGCTCCTGTTCCATTTTTCAACAACTTACAAAATGGAGTAGAAATTTTAGTTCTTGTGAGTGGAAGGTGATGGCTCGGTGTCTTGCCTGTCTTCAATTTCACCAAGTGCATGAGTCTTGGCTGTGCAGGAAGCTCTCATCATTGGAAAGAATATTTAAATTATCTGGGCCTCTGTACCCTCCCTTTCTCCTTTAGTGATAATTGTTTTCATTCAGTGCCAATTGTTCAATATATATCATTCAAAAACATTTATTAAATTCTTTTTTTATGTGCTTTAGGTGAAGGTTTACAGACCGCATTAGTTTCTCATTAAACAATTAATACACATATTGTTTTGTGACATTGGTTACCAACCCTGTGATGTGTTAACACTCTCCCCTTCTCACCCTTAGGTTCCCCATTTCCATTCGTCCAGCTTTCCAGTCCCTTCCTGCTTTTTTGTCCTTGCTCCTGGGCTGGTGTGCCTATTTAGTCTCATATACATGGTTGAGCTATGTGTATTATTGTTTGTTTTATAGGTCTGTCTAACCTTTGGCTGAAAGGTACACCTCAGGAGCAGCTTCAGTACTGAGTTAAAAGGGTGTCAGGGGACCATACTCTCAGGGTTCCTCCAGTCTGTGTCAGACACGTAAGTCTGGTCTGTTTTTGTGAGTTTGAATTTTGTTCTACATTTTTCTCTAGCTCTGTCCAGGACCCTCTATTGTGATCCCTGTCAGAGTAGTCGGTGGTGGTAGCTGGGCACCATCTAGTTGTGCTGGACTCAATCTGGTGGAGTCTGTGGTAGTTATGTTCCATTAGTCCTTTGGACTAATCTTTCCCTTGTGTCTTTGGTTTTCTTCATTCTCCCTTGCTCCAGACTGGGTGGGACCAGTAGATATATCTTAGATGGCCACTCACAAGCTTTTAAGACCTCAGATGCTACTCACCAAAGTAGGATGTAGAACATTTTCTTTATAAACTGTGTTATGCTAATTGAGCTAGATGTTCCCCGAGACCATGGTCCCCAGTCCTTAATCCAGTAACTCAGTCCCTCAGAGAATCTGATGGGTCTGTGAAGCTTCTATGACTTTGCCTTGGTCAAGTTGTGCAGATTTCCCCAGTATTGTGTACTGTCTTACCCTTAACCAAAGTTACCACTTATCTATTGTCTAGTTAGTATTTTTCCCTTCCCGGAACTCCTGTCCCTCATAACCGTCAAAGATTGTTTCTTTCTGCATGTAAACCTTTTCATGAGTTTTTATAATAGCGGTGTCATACAGTAATTATTCTTTTGTGATTGACTTATTTCACTTGGCATAATGCCCTCCAAATTCATCCATGTTGTGAGATACTTTGCAGAATCATCATTGTTCTTTACTGTTGGGTAGTATTCCACTTTGTGTATGTACCATAGTTTGTTTATCATTCATATGTTGATGAGCACTTAGGTCGTTTCCGTCTTTTTACTATGGTGAATAATGCTGCAATGAACATGGGCGTGCATGTGTCTATTTGTGAGGGCTCTTATTTCTCTAGGATATATTCCTAGGAGTGAGATTGCTGGATCATATGGGCATATTTCTATGTCCAGCTTTTTAAGGGAGTGCCATACTGTTTTCCAAAATGGTCACACCATTTTGCATTCCCACCGGCAATGCATAAGAGTTTCAATCTCTCCGCAGCCTTTCCAGCATTTGTTATTTTCTGTTTTTTTTTTTTTTTTTTATTCGTGCCAGTACTGTGGAGCTGAGATGGTATCTCATTGTGGTTTTCATTTGCATTTGTCTAATGGCTAGCGATTGTGAGCATTTCCTCATGTGTCTGTTAGCCACCTGAATATCTTCTTTGGTGAAGTGTCTGTTCATTTCCTTTGCCCATTTTTTAATTGGATTATTTGTCTTTTTGTTTTAGAGGTGTTGGATTTTCCAGTAGATTTTAGATATTAGACCTTTGTTGAATGTGTCATACCTAAATTTTTTTCCCAGTCTGTAGGTTCTTTTTTTACTGTTTTGGGTGAAGTCTTTTGATGAGCATAAATTTTTAGGAGGTCCCAGTTATCTAGCTTATCTTCGGGTGTTTTGTATTGTTAGTTATGGTTTGTATCCTATTTATACCGTGTATGAGGGCCTCTAGGATTGACCCTATTTTTTCTTCTATGATCTTTATAGTTTTTGGTTTTGTATTTAGATCTTTGATCCATTTTGAATTAGTTTTTGTGTATGATGTGAGGTATGAGTCCAGTTTCATTTTTTTACAGATTGATATCCCGTTGAGTAACTTCTATATGACAAGTTAACAGAAAGAGAAAAAATGTCTATATTACCTGGGTCTCATATACTCTATATCTCCATTATCACAGCACTAATCTCACTTCATCATTATTGCTTATTTACTTGATTAATGGTATTCTCCCATGTTTTGTAAACTCTGCAAGGACAAGACATTACAGCTCACATCAGGCCCTTAATTTTTTGTAGAATGAAGAGACAGGAGAGAGGGTGCATAAAAAGAAAGAGTTTCAGCTGACTTACCTGCTCAAAATATTCATATACATTTTTTTCCCTTTAAGAAGATGTAAATACTCCATGGAACCATGGAAAGGTTGTAGTTCCTGTTTAATATACATAGTAATATTTGAATATTGAATTTGAATAAATATCCTTTTATACTTTTCAAAATCCCCATCCGTTTATTTTTTTGCAACAATTCTATAGGGTATGCAACACCATTAAATGTTTCTAGATGTTACAATTTAGGGTCAATTACTTTAAACCGAAATTTCTGTAAAATAAAACTTTTATTAATTTGGTTTGTGGAAATCAAATTAACAGAAAGAACAGGAGAAAGAGAAAGGAAATTGAGATAGCTTCCTTTTTGGTCAACTTTTCTCCTCTTTCTCCATATAGTGGGCACTTACAGATTCTCTTACCATAAGACACACTAAAGCTCTCTTCCACCCTACAAAAGTCAGGGCTCATTTATGGGTTATATTTTGACCTGTAACAAAAGTGTTCCATAAATTGACTTCTTCATAATCTTCAAACCATGGTCACATTAATGTCATTAATAAACAAGCAAGAATTCAAGAATATTCCAATATGTGCAGGTCTAAGCCTACTCTTTCATTTAGTGGATCCATTAAACATATACTCTGAGTGTTTACCATGAGCCTGGTACTGGTGACATGGTAATCACTGATCCCTGCCCTCTAGCAATTCAAATATTCTCTGGATTTTGAAACAAAATAAGAGTTCTATGATGTTTTAACTTTTTTCCTTTTGCTTGTTATAGATATTAATATCAGGGCCTAATGGTGTAATGAATCAAGTTTTCCAAATAAGGAGTGAAGTTTTTTTTTCCCCCAAATGCATGAAATATTAGAAATTATTATAAAATTTCAGAAATGCCAGTTTCCTTACATGAATATTTTTTTAAGCATCAATGTTATCAGTCATGAAAAGTCCTCAGAATGATTTCTTTAACACTTCTTAGAAAAACTCAATTATGTATTCCTTCTTGGGCAGGACTCATGTTGATGCACTGAACATTAAACTTATAATATTTGAGACCACATAGCCTAATTATCACATACAGTATACAGAGGACTTGAGGCTCAAAAGAGGTCCATAACTCTTCTCTATGCCATCTAGAACATAAGTGACCAAGAACCTACATCTCCGAATTTCCAAACCATGCTGGTATTTAAAGAGGCCAGCATGCTCTTTAGGAAGCTGTCAAACAGTCCACGTATTCGAAAGATCCAGAACTTAAGGGAAGGTACTTTCCACTCCCCTTGGGGCTGGGAAATTTAGATAGCAGTGAGATTCACAAATGTAACTGAGCAAGCCAACGAACTACTTTCTCAAAATCAAGCAGTGGTATGGCTGTGTAATGCTAGGGAGCAATGACAGCCATTAGGAAACAGCCAGAAGCCTCAGAAAGTCTCCTGTGCTGCTAAGAAGCAGAGAATCGAGTTAGGTTCAGCAGTTAGTGACTGCCAAGCAGAGCTGCTCTCTGTAAAAAACAGCTCATCAGTCTGGCTGGTCGTTTCTGGCCACTTTGATGGCAGCACCAATATCTGAAAATACCTCAGTGGTCTTGCCTCTTCTCTCTCTCCCTTAATTTTTTAATTCCATAGTTGCTGTCCTCTACCTATAGCATGCTTATTCCCAGTCATATTTTTAAAAAAGTGTTTACAAATTAATTCTTGGCTTCTATGTGGTCTATTTAAATGCAAAATACATAATAACAGCAAAATTTAAGGTACTATATAGCTTCATTTAGAATGAATGTAGACAGATGTTATAAATAAGTATTAATTTTCCTTATTAATTTAATTTGAAAATGCACAGTTTGTTGATTTACTCCCTTTTTTAGGTTCAAATTCACAATGCTTTGTGTTGTAATTTGGGTATTCCTGAAAATAGAATTTATATTGGTGCTTTATCACTGAGTATTGTAGATGAACTATGCTCCCTGTCTTGTGAATTTTAGAGGAATGCAGTCACCGTATCTGTAATCTGGTTTTAATGACCTCTAGTGCCAGGGAAGTGTAATTTCTCTGCTTTATTTTAGTTTGAGTTGGCAAGTTATCTTTTAAATCATAGTTAATGAACAGCAGTGATATCATATATAAAACAAGAATATGTCTATCACATTTTTCTTTAATATGTGTGTATCTCTCTCTCTAGTATGCTCTCTATATACGTGTGTGTGTTGTGTGTGTGTGTGTGTGTGTGTGTGTGTGTGTGTGTGTCCATATGCATGAAAAGAATCCTGATTTTTTCTCTGCAACGAAGAATATGATTTCTGTGTTGTGTATCTTGGCACTGGCCAAACAAATTCAACTAACAGAAAATACAAAACATATATTTCATTTCAGGAGGAATCTCCTAATTTTTTTTTTCCTATTCAGAGTAATTTTTTAGGAAGGGTTATCCAAACTTATTGAAACATGATTTAGATATATGCATTAGAGTTATATAGAAAAACTTCACAAGAAAAGAAAATTTTCCTTGCTCATATTCTGTTATCAAGATAAAAACAGAAAGCTCAGTTTCCCAGCTACTTAAATTTTTTTAAGCCTTGGCTCTACAAACATTAATAGCCTAAGAGGAGTGTATATACACACCCAGACACACACACACAGAATATCTGACAAATAAACTTTAAATGACATTGGGTCTGCATGCATAACATTCATTTTAACCTATCAAAAAATTTTAATCTCACTGATATTCACAAAAATATCAATTATTTTATTATCAAATTATTTCAGAATTTCCAAGATTGACCAAGATTCCTTTAAAATAAGTGAGTATCCACAGTCTTACAAGATGTAGTCTGAATTCCAGGATTCTTGATGACTGAGAAACATTCTGACTTAACATGAAGCCTTTTTATTTTGATTCTTCATATTTGATCCTCTCCCCAGTTGAATTGCCCTATATATTCTTGTCTCTAGAATCTAATTTTGGTACTTCAAGCATTTGCCATGAGTCTTCATTGAGAATGAAATATCATCTTACTATTAGGTCAAAGAGTGAATAATCAATAGTATTGTACAAACAAGCATCGTGAATAATTGATGACTCTAAAAGCTTGGAAACATAGACTTCCTGTAACGGGGTTGGAAGGAATTATTCCTGTTCAGCCCACCATTAAATAGAGAACTGTTAAGTCTCAGCATATTAGTAGCAAAATACTTACCATCACCATCATCATTATCATTATCCATTATTATCCTACTAATCCTTCTTCCTATATAAAGAGTGCACAGTATCCTCTCACTCCCCATAAATAGCTATCCTTCAGATATTATTGCTTTGTATATAGGTTAGTTTTGTTGCCTTATCCTTCTGTCTGACATGACTGATCATTCCATATCTATTTGATCTTTTTTTTTTTTTAATAGCATTTACTCATTGCTTACTCAATGATACATATTATGTTTGATTTTGGTGATATGCCATTGTAGGTTAGTTAGATTAAGAAGGTCTGGGTTAACATTACAGATTAATAGTCATGCCATCTTAAGCATACTGCTTAATTATCTGAACCGAAGAACTCCTCGTTGGTTATCTGTATTTATCTCCATGGGATGTTGTTTTGTAGTTAACCTTTATCTTGAAGTGTCATCTGGAAGGGTGCAGGTAGTGTGCTGCTGCTATGTACAAAGCCTCTCGCTTTCACGGAAGGTAGAATATAGTGCTGAAGTCCAAAACGGAGAGTTAAAGAAAATACAAGGCCTAGAAGAAATAGGGTATGCTTTCAGCTCCAATGGACAATTTTCAAGGGCCATTTAGTAATATCAATAACTGCCTAGAGCATGGTTTCCCATTCATTTACTGAAGAATTGCTAAGCTGGTGTCTCATTTTACTGTTTATTCATGTGTGCTCAGAAGTAGCCAAAAGTGATACTGATGTTACATACATGCAACTGGTCTTCAGCAGAGAGCTGCAGAGTTTCTTGTCTGGGAAGACTGGTTTTCAAAAGGGATGCTATGAATAGAAAATATGTCAGAGGGAATAAAGCCAGATGACAGCTCAGGCAGTGCCTCCAGAGGCATTTATTTTGAGAACATTACCTGAGTCTGGGGCTCTGACTGGATTTTCCAGGATGAGGTACTGGATTTTATCACTTACTCAAAGGAGACCAAATGCTGGGTTACTTACTCATAATAATCAACTTAACAAGGCTCAGATGTATAAACCAGCTGCCAATTTATTAATTTACAAATGAGCTAGAGTAGGCCCCTACTTGCTATCCAAAATATCTCTTTCTTCATATCTAGAAAACTGGTAAAGAAAATTGTTAGTTAATTTACACATTTACTCAACAGTCATGGAGTGTCTGCAGACCACTGTGCTAGGTATTGAGGACATGGTAATGAGTAACATAGATATACTCCCTGCTCTCACAGAGCATTCAGTTCTTACATGAATGCAGGCAAGTTAAAAAAATAACGTGATAAAAGCTATGATGGTTTTGCCAAACTTTCATGGTTATTAAATAGGTCTTTACTTAAATATGTCCTATGGAGAGTTCTGAATTCTAAAGATCAAAACTAATAGTAATGATAATAGTAAAACATTAAAATATCTAATCTTTACTTAATAGCTGCTGTGTGCTGAATATGCCACTACCCACTTTAAATGCATCATAACATTGAGCTTCATACCTTCTGAGTATTAGGTACTATTATTATTCCCATTTTCCTATTGAGAAAACTAAGGATTAGAGAGATTAAATAAATTTCCTTGGGTCTTACCACTCCTAACTGGCTTTACTGGGACTCTAACTAAGATCTAGTTGATTCCAAACTTCATACTTTTAACCATCACATTACCTGCTTGCACAAAAAAAAAAAAAAAATCAATCTCATCAATTTCTCCCACAATTACGCATCAGTAATTCAACAACTATACCAACAACAACCAAAAAAAAAAAAAAATCAATCAATAAAAATAAAATCACAGAAAGACAAAGCCAGATCAGCAATATATTTCCTAACTGTAATATTGTATGCTAGAAGACAATGAAGCAATCTTTACAGAGGTTTAAGCAGCATTAGTTTTAATGTAGATTATTTCTATAAAAAAAGCAGTTTTTCCATTTTATGTCTATTCTCATTAATTTTTTTTTTCATTGACTTTAATTTACAAGGCTGATCTTTTAATGAATCATAAATGGGATCCTTCTGGATATATGACCTATATGAACTGCACACAGGAATAGAGGAACAACTTTTAACTTGCAGATGGAAGGGGAAGTAAATGTCTTGACAGTGTTTTCTTTTAAAGTGAGACCAGTAGGTAGTTAGGCAGTTTGTAAGACTTGATGATAACATCAGATTGCTAGCAAATGGCCTTTTACATTTGGCTAATGAGAACACTTACAGGTAGGTGATCCTTGTCTATGTCTAAATCAATGTCTTTTAGTTTTACCATTAAACCAGGATAATTTTGAATATATGAAACCTGAGTAAAGAAGGGTGAAGCTAATGGAGGATATTTTATCCTTTGATCTGAACAACTATGATGTCCTTGAACATCTACCAATTTTTCCTTGTAAAATTCAGGCTAGAAAATGACAATCACAATTCCATTCCCTCCCCTATATGTCCTATTTTCTCTTAAGTCATACTACATATCAACGTATTTGTATAAATAATGCACATTTTAACTTATATCAGTTTATTTATATTGGTAAAGAACTGCTGTTTAAAGAGAATTTCTCTATTTAATCAGTCACTTTGTTATTCAATAAATATTTAACTCAGCTCATAGTGTAAGCCTACAGTGTGCTAACAGATACACTGCGGAATTCTGGGAAGGTGTAAGCTGCAGTGAAAGCATACTTTTGGATCCTTTCAAATTCTCATGTAAAAACAAAGAGCAACTACATAGTAGAAATAAATAAATAAATAAAATCATAGACAACATTTATAATTAACAGGAAAAGCTAATATACCAGTAGCTACAAGGTCTACATGGTATCAGCACCAGTGCAGCAAGAAGCAGTGAAAACCAAAAGGGAGATTCAGGACCTATAGTAGGAAAACCCCCAAAGAGCTGAAAGTATTTCCTGGAGGGCAGGATGGGCCACTTTGAGAATATATGCTGAAAAGAGATTGACTTCTTTTTTTTTTTTTTGAAACCTAGTCCAATCACAAATGAGTGGCACATAGTAAGAAGATCTGAAGGGGCTGAAATGAACAGATTTCAAAACTGAACACCCTTCTCTGACAGTACCCTACACTGAGGAGAAACTGCTAGGTATGGAATCAACATAGAACAGAACCAAAACAATAGAGTCAAAGAGGGGGGAATATCTAGATAAAAGTAAGGGAGGAGAACAGAGCCCAGAAATTTCAGAAAGGAAGCCATTTGTTTAACACTGCACAAAAATAACAGAAGAGGGAGCTCTGTTAAGTTAGAAAAGCTCTATGGACCAAGCCTCCTTCTAAATGTTCATGGAAACTAATTTAACATAAAAATGAACAACAGAAAAGTATCAACAATACCAAAATAATGAAAAAAAATTAAAAAGTATTAACAACAAAGTTATTATTTTTAAAATAATAGAATAAGAAGCAGAGTAACATACTTTCAGAAAATAAAAGCATGCCAAAAATGTTGATGATAGTAAAAGATGACCCAACCTATGGATGATAGGAATGCCTGAAGATGTAAACGAAAGCAGAGGAACAGAAGAAGTAAGAATTTATAATTCAAGAAAATGGTCTTGGACAAAAATGATTTGAAAACATTTCGAGAGTATACATGAGGATTGTGACTTCAGATGGTCAACATCAAGATTTTCTAGTAAGTTTGAAAATAAAACTTTCTTTGGACATTTAGGCAAAAAGAACATATGACTTAAAAGGAAAATTAAATTAGATTATTCGACTTTATTAACAGCAATTCCTTGTACTAGAAGCATGTTTAAAATATTTAAGAAAATGTGAGCCAAATATATTTTAATCCCGTAAAATTTACTTTCAAGTATATAGAGCATAAAAAATACTCATCAACATGCAGACACTAAAGGGGTATCATATTCATTTGAGTGCTTGAATTTGCTAGAGAATAAGTTTGATACAAGCAAAATACCTACAGAAACATTTACATTCAGGATTAGTAGTAAGCATTGTTGTTGTTGTTATTGTTAGGTGCCTTCCAGTTGGTTCTTACTCATTGTGACCCTGCGTACAACAGAAATGAAACACTGCCCACTCCTGCACCATTCTCACAATCATTGCTATGTTTGAGCCCATTCTTGCAGCCATTGTGTCAGTCTATCTCGTTGAGGGTCTTCCTCTTTTTCACTGAACCTCTACTTTACCAGGCATGATGTCTTTCTCTAGGGAGTGGGCCCTCCTGATAACATGTCCAAACTATATGAGACAAAGTCTTATCATCTTTGCTTCTAAGGAGCATTCTGGCTGTACTTCATCCAAGACAGATTTGTTCATTCTTCTGGCAGCCCATGCTATATTCAATATTCTTTGCCAACACCATAATTGTCAGGAGGGACCAATCCCTGGAGAAGTATATCATACTTGGTAAAGTAGAGGGTCCATTAAAAAGAGGAAGACCCTTAACAAGATGGATTGACTCAGTGGTTGCAACAGTGGGCTCAAGCATAGCAATGATTGTGAGGATGGCACAGGACCATGCAGTGTTTCATTCTGTTGTACATAGGGTCACTATGAGTCAGAACTGACTCAACAGCACCTAAGAACAACAACATAGAACTAAGATGAAATGAGGGCTAAAAAGAAACAAATACATATGTAAGGCTCTATATTCTGACAGTGTAGATGTAGAATGATCATTGAATTAAAAAAAGGGAGGGAGAATAGGGATAGAGTATGCCAAAAAAATTCTATTCATGATTATACTTGGTGATAGTAGTATTAGTATTGTTATACTCAGACTGTTGTTTGTAAAATACGGAATAAAGCAACAGAAAAATTATAGGACATCCTAATTTTATCCCTGTGTCCTTGAGAGCATTTTCAATGTGGAAAAAAAAACAAAACAAGTTATTGGTGTAAAAGTAGTATTATACTGAGATTATGTATATATTATAGCATTAAATAAAGCAAATGAGAAATTATGGGATATTACAATTCTGTCACACTATGTACTCATGGAAATCAAGATTCTTAGTGTAGAAGAAAGAAAATACAGATGTAATATAGAAAAGGTTCAGTAAAAACCATTTAGTACCATACTTCAATTTAAAATGCAACATAAACTCATAAGATAATTTATATTTAAAAATTACACACACATTTGCATGTATATGTACATATGTGTAATTGTATATGTGCATGTGTGTATGTGTATTTCCTATTTCTCTCTACTTAAAAGGTCTAGAAATAATGACAACCTCTTGCAGTGAGCATCCTTGGTGCACAGCTTTGTAATCTTGAGGTATCATTTCCTACTTAAAAAAAAAAAAAGCGGAGCTTTTTGGATATTAGTTGATTCTGGCTCTGGGGCAGGATGTGTACAAGAGAACCTGGAACATCCTGCCACCCCAGATATCAAAGAATATATCAAAGACTACTAGAATAATGTCAAGAACTCAGGAACCAACTTGTAGAGGCTCCCACTGGTCAAAGACGGTACAACTTGAGATTCAATAAAGATACCAGTTTCAATGTATAGAAACCTATGAAATATGTTTAAATTCTTGAGTTCAGAATGATATTAAAAAGTTAATTGATCACCTCTCAAGGATGACAGGGAATTGATCCATTATCTTGTAGACTGGCAAATAAAGAAGAAAACACCAAAAATTTATTTTCTCCTTCCCGTTATCTATAACTGGGTAACCAAGTAAGCAATAGTTTCTCTCTACAAGAAACGTGTCTTTATAACATTATTTTGGCAAAGAAAATACATTTGTAGAATTCCTGCAAACTTCAATGAATAGATGGTTCTTTAATGAGCATCAATGGCTGCTAGCATCACAAAAAGAGAAGTGCTTCGATATTATGTGTCTCCTGACGAAAGATCATGACACTCTATAATCTTGTCAAAGGAATTAAATCTGAGTCTGATCAAGCTTCTGGATCTGGCTGTCATTTTACAGAAAATGTAGGGGACAGATTGCATGTTAAACTATACAACTGAGACAGGAGGGATTGGCCAGACTGGGGAGGGTTAAAACCTCAGGCATGAATAAAGCTTTGAAACCCACACCCCTTTCAGTGGAAGGAGCAAATGACCCTGTTCCGCTTAAGGCTTCCTTGTAAGATGTTCTTCAGACAGACCAGTTTGATCCGGTATTTTGGGCCTGCTCATTGCGTTGGGGGACGACCTACCGGTGACCTTTTTCTGGAGAAATGAGTCCCCGACGAGACTCGAACCAGTGTCTCGGAGAACTGCACATGCACAACATCCCAGAATAAGTGACGCCAACTGACCCAACAGCCTTAGCGACGGGTTCCATCTTGCGCGCGCAACTAACAGCCTTTTCGCAGAAACCCACAAGCTTTTCATGAATAAAGATGAAACCGTTTCCTGCCTAGAAACTTTTATAAGCCACATAAACCTTTTATTCAGGGAGACAAAGGTTAGCGTTGTATTGTCCCTCTTTGTCTCTGCTCGCGAGCTACTTTTGCTCAATAAATCTTTGTTCTTGCAGAAAACTGAAGCCTCTTCTGGTCATTCTTGGCCAGTGGAAGGCAAGAACCTCATACGGGCTGCCCAGGCTGGGCAGAAGATTCCAGCAACACAATGACTTTGTAATTTAAAAAAAAAAAAATACAAAAACAGACTGGGAAAAGCTGGTTAAATGGCTTTTGTTCTTTAACAGAATCTAGTAAGAAAAAGGAAGAGATGGAGGAGGAAGCTAAATTAAAAGAAACTTGAAATGTATCAATTTTTTTAAATGGCAAAAGTATACTATGCTCTCTAAGGATTCATACTTAGGTGATAAAAATCTGAAAGAAACTCAAGAAAATAATTATTCTAAAAGTTAGGACGGTGATTATTTCTGAAGGGAGAAGGCTTTGATTAGAAGTACCTAGAAGAACTTCTGCAAAGACTGGCAAAGTTCTATTTCTTGACCTCCCTTGGGTATAACGATATCTCTTGCAATAATTCTCAGATACGCATTTGTCTTGTGTTGTTTTCTATATCTTTGATTTATTTTTTAACAGTAAGATACAAAAATAAAAAAGCACAAAAAACAGTGGGACAGACATTGTAAACCATTAATCTTCATAACTAAATATACTGCAGAGTAGATAATATTATCTTCCCTTTAAAAATGGAGACTCTGTGACCTACTGACAGTTACAGACAGGTGAGAATTAGTATTAGAACTCAGCTCTTTCCTTTCCAAAAACATCTCTTTCTATGTGTATAATTGAGTTGCCTTACAAATGCATCTCAATGACACTAAAATCATAATAGTTTGCACTACCTAGGTATACTGTAAATAGGGCAATTAAAGAAGAAATAAATAGATATTAAAGGCCATTTAAAAATATTTATATTTCAGTCTACCCAAGTCTAAGAGAGTTAACTTTATTTGGTTTTATAACTTCTTATGCTGGACTTCAGAAAGCAGGGATATCATTCACTGACGTATAAGGATATCACTAAAAGGTGTCATTTTTCTTACGAGTATTGCTAAAAGATGTCATTTTTCTTTGACCAGATTAAGCCATGGTAATATTATCTTCTTCCAATCATCAGAAGTTGAATTTATTTAACTCTGAAGAGATGGTTGTTTTCTTATGTGCTTTTAACATTTTTTTTTCCCCACATGACCCTACTCTTTTTCGTTAAATTTTAAACTCCTCAAGGGCAGGGATCCTGTTGACTTTTTTCCTTTGTATTTCCTCAGGGTATCTAGTGCAGCCCTTTCATGCCCAGTGGGTGCTCAATAGCTGTTATTCAGCCAACTGGCAAAATGATTGTAATCTGTAGTGGGTGCTGGGCTGTGGCTATAAATAGAGAAGCTTTGCTTGAGAAATGTCTAAAACCTATTTCCCCTCTTACTTTCTTTTTCTTCTGTTAAAAGCCAATACATCTGAAGATTAATTTATCTTTTTCCAAAGAGGTTTTTGCATGAAGTTTTGCTACATTTAAATAGAAAATTTAACAAGCCTTTTTCAGAGAGAGAGACAAATCACCTGAAGCTTTTTGATGTTGAATTTCTTAATTGAAAATCCTGTTTCCATTTCTCAGACAGAGCAAAGAAAACGGTGAATAACCCTCAGTGATGTTTGGTATGGCTTGGGTAAACCAAACATTTTCAATACCTTGTTGAACAAATCAGGGTAAACTAGTTATGTTAGGAGCCTGCACTTGACTCATCCATGGGAGGAGTATTAATTAGACTTACTAAGTATTACTTTAAAAAAGAATTAGTTTTAACAAATATTATTCAAGTAATTGCTTTGATAAAATAAATACTTCTGATCTTACTTGTGCCCAGAATTTGTATCATAAGTCAGATTCTTCCAGGAACAAAAATATTTCCATTAGGGATTTTAGTACTGATTAAGGACGTTTATAACATTGTATTAGAATTGTCTATACAGTAAGCTCCTTCCTTGAGGGCGGGAAGTCTGACTTATTCATTTGTATAACCTAGCACATGACAAACTTCAAATAAATTAGTTGACTATCAGTAAATGTAGTTGATGATAGCATTTCTTATACCGAATAGCAATTTTTTAAGTAGAATCTGATCCTATGGTTTTTTCCCCTCCAATTTCTTCTAGTCTTTGGAAAATTCAGATTATTACAAGAAGCAATTCAGTTCTTCACTGTGAAACCCTATCATGGCCACCAGGAAACAGCCAGGGCTCTGAGTCTGTGGGCTACTCTCAGTTCATTTTGCTGGTTGTCTTGGAAGCCAAGGATATTTTGTAGACAACATTCCCTTCAGTGACATACCCAGAATCACTACTCATCCTCCACCTCCTGCTCTTCTTTGCTCTCTGTAAAATAAAGTTACACAAGAGTGCTTTTACCATATTCAAAATATTTCCTCTATAGCTTCCATCTTCTTTGATGCAACTCCCAAGGAGCAGCTGGGAGCAGAAAGATTCAAATAAGCAATCGATCACAATAACACCCATAGAGTCTTTCCCCACCATATTTGACATTTTGTTGATATGCCATCAGAGCACTTCACACTTGACTGGAAAGCCATGAAAACAATTACTGGGTCACTAATAGGAACTGAAAAAAAAAAAAAAGTCCTTCTAAAACAATACCCTAAAAATTGCTAAAACAATATCATTCTGAAATAAATGGAAGGCTGTGTGGTGGGATTCAGTGCTCTATAACGGCAACAAATATGAGGTTAAGGAAAAGAAAATGTTTCTAGGAGTTGGGGGCAGTCTTGATTCTGGGTGATCAGTAGCATCCATAAATAATCTAAGATTTTCTTGGAATCTATGTCAGCAGTTAGTAAATTGATCTAGTAAGGAAGCATTATTACATAAATAAAAGTTTATGAGACTATCTATCCTTGGTGACCATATTTTCTTGAGTGGTACGTAAATCCAAACTAAATTATAGGAAAACAGAGACCTTAAGGTAAGGTTGACTTGCCGTTTTAAGATGCAGTCTACCTAGGTAATTTCCTGAAATCATCATGTGAGGAGTGAACAGCAGAGGAGAGATGCAGGGAGCCAGGATATTAACAGGAAAATATGCATTGCTTAAAACATTTCCCATAACATGCTCAGTGGGGCAGATGATGGCTTGGAGCAAGGTGGTTAAGTGCAAATTCCACAATACTGCAACGTATGGACTATGTAATGGGCTTTATGAGAGAAATATATGAACCAAGGGCCAGTATAAAGAGGCATGAACTCCCCAGTCTTCTCATGAAGAAGCACGTGGGCCTAGACAAAATTAAGGGAGTCACAACTGGTTTACATTCTAGGGAAACACGCCACCTCTTGTGGCTCTTCTATTTTATGCGTGAAGTCTGTAAGCATCTTTGCCTGGGGTCCAGGCAACAGGAATACTTTGGGGTGAGGAATTTTGGATTTAGTTGACAAATTATATAATTAATTTTGTCTAGAAAATCACATATATTTGGAGATTTTGGAGCTCTTGGGAGGTTGTAGACTCTCCTGCTTTGAGAAGGTTAACATTGGTGTATGGACAGCTGAGTTTAGTTGCAGACCTTTCCCTGGAATTGAGGAGAATTTAGAGATCTTAACTAGCAACTCATAGTGTACCAGAATTATCTATCTAGATACTGTTGTTGGTATCAATTGCTGTCGAGTTAGGTCGGATTCGTGGCGACCCCATGTACAACAAAATCAAATGTTACTAGGTCCTGTGTCATTTTCATGATCATTGATAGGCTGAAGACCATTGTTGTGGCCACTGTGTATTTTGAGTTCCTTTTAACCTAGGGAGCTCATCTTCTAGCATTATATAGTACGATAGTCTATTGTGATCCATAGGGTTTTCAATGGCTAATTTTCAGAAGTAGACTACCAGGCTTTTCTTGTAGTCTGCCTTGGTCTGGAAACTATTGAAACCTGTTCACCATGGGTGAGCCTGCTAGTATTTTAAATACTGGTGGCATAGCTTCCAGCAACAGTGTGACAAACTATGTATCATCTATCTGGATAGCAGCAACAAAACAGCCTAATTGTAGAACAGTTTCATGGAGAACAGAAATTTTCAATAAGCAGATTCTTTTAAGAATTAATAAAATTAACAACTATTCATAGAGTACAAACTGTGTAGTCCATTTCGTATTCCTTCATTAAATGTTTACAACACTTTGCATTTTATAGATGGGGAAACAGATATTTAGAAAGGTCAGCTTACGAGGTCACAATTTGAATACAAAACTGATGTCCTCTACATTATACAATCCTAGCTCCAAAACCAGTGTGCTTTCTGATTTAAACTTCTGCCTTTCATATCTGTGAAATTTTAAGGGTTCAAAGAGACAGAACTATGAAAAGATAAAGGGAAGGTTATAAAAATGGATATCAGAGTCATAAATACTATGTTATGTTTGGTTTCATTTAGGAAAAAGAAGGAAATATGATGTAAGTATATATATATGTAATGACTGGAGATTTTCAATATTTTACAAGGACAAAGTCCACATTTTTACAGGATTTATAGAGATTATAAATAAACTGGTTAAAGTTAAAAATCAGCTAAGGATCATTATCACCAGTTTTGGACTCAGACTCTGTTAATAACCATTATTATAACTATAATTGGTGGATCACTTTATGGTTTGCACATACCTTGTCTCATCTATGGGGTGTTGTTGTTGTTAGGTGCTTCAAGTCGGTTCCGACTCATAGCGACCCTGTGCACCACAGAACAAAATACTGCCAGGTCCTGCACCATGCTCACATCGTTGTTATGCTTGAGCCTATTGTTGCAGTCACTGTGTCAACCCATCTTGTTGAGGGTCTTCCTCCTTTTCACTGACCCTGTACTTTACCAAGCATGATGTTCTTCTCCAGGGACTGATCTCTCCTGACAACATGTCCAAAGTATGTAAGACGTAGTCTCGCCATCCTTCCTTCTAAGGAGCATTCCGGCTGTATTTCTTCCAAGACAGATTTGTTTGTTCTTTGACCGTTCATGGTATATTCGATATTCTTCTCCAACACCACAATACAAAGGCGTAAATTCTTCTTTGGCGTTCCTTATCGATTGCCCAGCTTTCGCATGCCTATGATGCGATTGAAAATACCATGGCTTGGGTCAGGCGCACCTGAGTCTTCAAGGTGACATCTTTGCCTTTCAGCACTTTAAAGAGGTCTTTTGCAACAGATTTGCCCAATGCAATGCGTCTTTTGATTTCCTGACTGCTGCTTCCATGGGTGTTGATTGTGGATCCAAGTAAAATGAAATCCTTGACAACTTCAATCTTTTCTCCGTTTATCATGGTGTTGCTTATTGGTCCAGTTATGAGTGTTTTTGTTTTCTTTCTTTTGAGGTGTAATCCATCTATGGGATAGCTACACATACTTCTTTCTTTCTTTCTTTTCTTTTTTTTTTTTTTAAGGAGGTAATAAAACTAAAATCCAGAGCATTTAGATGATTTACCCAACATACTGGAAGCTGGAATTTGAACTGAAAACTTGTGACTCCAAATGTGCTAGCTCGTTATCAGAATCATAAACAACTTTTGCAGTGGAGTTTCCACATCCTGTGACATGTTTAAGCAGTTTTCTTTATTCCAGTTATACAATAGGTAAAGTGATTTCAGGTCACAACAGGTCTCCAAATAAGTATGGCATCCTTGCAAAGTTATACTTATTATACACAATACTATAATTATTGCCATTATGATTCTCCCTCCGGTTCTTGTTAAGAATGTATCTGAATTAAATTTGCCTTTTATACTCCTGATAATCAAGACATTCCAAAACAATTTTTAAAGTACCGACTTAGAAGATGATTGTCAAGGTCTATGAGGTTACTATTATCTCTACTGGTGTAAATGATCAGAAATAGCTGTGAGCATTAGACCTTTATTGCAGACATATAGGAGAGATATGCCAGAACATTAGGATGATGTCCTTCTCCATTCTTCTCTGTTGAAGAGGATTTGTAGATCTTAAAGCCCTTATAAGTAGCTGATAATACAAAGGGAGTGATTCTAGTTTAACATCTTACCCAGAGGCCATGATAATATCTCCAGTGAAATAGCATTTCTGTAAAATGCCTTTCTCTCTCAGGCTTGGTAGAGAACCAGAAAACTTTCAGGGATTTAGACTTGGCAAAGATGGAGCAGCTAACTTCTACTGACACTATAATTGTAGCAGCAACTTAAATTTTTTTTAACACTATTTAAGAGTTCACTTATACACTATTATATTTTGTTTCTTTTAATATCTACAAAGAAATATTAAATTCTGCAGAGAAAATGTTATTTTGTGTTATTTTGATGACACCACTAAGGCACAGAGAGGTTAAGGGATTTGCCTAAGGCCACAAATGTAGTAAATGGAAAGCTTGAACCTTTATTTTTGTCTTCTAACTCCACAGGTTTTGCTGTTTCCGCTATTCCATTCTTAGTCCTAATTAAAAATTTATTTTATTTATACTTGTTTTTAAAATCTCAACATCTACGTAAACATTAACATTTCACATTTTGTGTTCTATTCTAGTGAAACTATAAAAGTCAATCTGACATGATTATATTATTTGTCTTAAATTTTCATAGTGTTCTTTTTTGGAGATTCAGAGGATATTTTTTATGGCGTATTTCCACTTTCCTTAAATATGAAGAATTCATTTTTTATATTTGCCATTAATTGAACGTTATGGAATCTGTAGCAAAACAATTCTGTTTCTAATGAAACAATTGCTTAGTAGAAATAAATGAATAAAAGGCTCTGAATGCTAATCTCTGTGTTCTATAATGATGTTTCCCAAATTTTGCTGATGATAGCAATCACCTGGAGTATTCTTTAAATGTAGAGCTTCCCTAGTGACCTATCCTATAGACTTGAATTTGGTGCATCTGAATGAGATTCCAGAATTTATATTCCTACAAGTATCTTCAGTGATTCTTCTTATCATGGAAGTATGGGAAACACTGTTCTGTATCAATTTTGAACTGGTTTCTGTCCACAGAAAAGCTACAATTTTAGTAGCAAATGTACCTGTGTTCCAGTCCAAATGCTAACTAACACTTACCAGATAAGTGCCTTTTGGCAAGAGTTTTTCCAGATGAACAATGTCTTCAATGAGAATAATAATACCGTCCTGGAATAATCTCAGAATGAAATCAAAGAAGCTCCTAGTATGCTGGTCAGTAAATTGGCATGCACTGAATGCTTAGTAAGTTGTTATTCCCTTTCCTTCATCAGTCTATTAGAATACTTGGGAAATAATCCAAGAGGATATAGAGAAATGTAGACACCTAGTTTCAGTGGGGCACATTTTATTAAAACATGCGTGTGTGTGTGTGTGTGTGTGTGTGTGTGAGTCACATCTATGTCCCTGTGTTCTCATTTAATTAACGTTAAAGTAGGAGACATAAAATTCGTGGAAAAGTAAGAAATTATTCAAATGCAAAAAAAATTTTATTCTCAAATTTTACTCTCAAATAATACAAATTTTCCTTTTACTGAATATGTATTAAGGGTTGAGTGCTTTGCAAGTATTATCATTTTAACTCGAACGATAGCTCCATGAGGTATTCTTTTCCTAACTTGGTTGTGTATGTGCTAGGGCATAGAGGCTAAGTCCCTTGCCAAGTTTACTTAATGACAGCACAGCCAGGATTTGGACCCAGCTCTCTTTGACTCAAAAGCAAGTGCTCCTAAACAGTATGATATTCTCTCTCCAGTGTCCCATAGCCAAGTTTCCAAATGCTTTCCCCTTTCCCATTTGTGACTCCAGATTCACTTTCTTATTTAGGGTGAATTAAACGCAAGGAGCCAAAAATACAAAGTTTCTCCATGGCACCTCAGTCTTCAGGTATATTACAGGATATTCTCAGAGCTATGAGCAGTTTGGACTTAATTGCCATGGAAGATAACTGCTCTGATTTAGGGCATAATCTTTCTTTGAAGACTGACTCTGAAGAGAATGGCTAATTTGCCTTCTCCATTATGCTTTCACATTTAGCAAACTTGTACTATCCTTGTCCTTTTCTCAGTGAAGAGTAAAGAGCTGAATGAATGGAATGCCTTTCTCTGAAGATTAAAAAAAAGGGACACTCCCATTTCAAGTGAAAGAAAGATCTTAGAGAAACCCTGAGGCGTTAAGAAATACCAAAGCTCCAGATCAAGGGCACCTTGCTCTCTGGGTTACTTTTCCTGGGGTCACTCTTAGAGTATTAAGTGTAGACTGTGAGAGCTTCCCTACAGCCCTCTCAAGATGTTCACCTGGGGTTTTGAGTTAGCAATCTTCTTTTGAGCCATGGGACAACAAAGCTTTCCTACTGGTTACAACTGTGGAAAATCAAGAGTTTCCAGATCACATTCTGTTTTTTCTACTGTGTGTTCTGTATGGCCTGGAAGCATTGATGATGGGTCCCATTCACTCGATACCTACTATATGCCAGACACAGTGACCTTTCCCAAGGAGTATTATCATTTACATTTTGTATATAAATAAAGCAAGGCTGAAAGAGATCCAATAACTTTCCCTAGGCCACAGAGGCAGAAAGTGGTAGAGCAAGGATGCAAAATTAGGGCTGTCATACAACAACATAGCACTCTTGTCATTATAAAGTCCAAACAATCTCTGGTACCTCCTGTTTAAGATGAAGAAGGGTTGGGGCTGTGTGGAGTTGGGGACCAAACTAAAATGTTTCTAAACATTATCTCAGTTTATGAATCAATTATGCTCTACTTGGTAAATATGGAAAGCGCCTACTGAGCTGCTATCTTCTCATATATACTATGGGATTTGAAAACAATCTGGTTATTCTAGGAAGAGTATTTCAAAAATAAGTTTTTAATAGTATGAATCTTCTGTTTAAAGTATATGCCTAATATTTATGAACATGTAGAATACAGAACAAACATTGTGCCTATGTGTTCATTTGCCTTTAAGCTGCCCCATGAATTAACATGTGCAGTATCAAATGTTCTCTATTTGAGCACATTCCTCATCTTCTACCCTCATGTTTCCCAATAAATTACTACAGAGATATCTCCCTTTGTCTATTCCCCTTGGTGGGAAATCATCAGACTGCTAAACACAGAGTTTCTGAAGTGCCAGAGCCTTCGTCAGAGCCACTCCCAGCCAAGGGGACTTCAAATTCCACTGCATTGGGAACTGGAACAGGCAGAGCCCGCATTCCCACAGAAGCTTCTTCTTTTTCTTCCAGTTTTCAATGCTGGGTGTTTTCCTTCCCACTACAGTTAGGTTTCAGATTGCCTGAGAGGAAAGTAGAGTTTTAGCTTCCTCCTCCTGGTTCCTCCATCTGCAGAAGATGGGACTAGGGCTTGATTTTAGAGGGCAGATAGCTTTCTATGGTAGAAAGCAGATAACTGACACTTAGCTCCCATAAGTGTCACCTCCTCTTTTCACAAGACAGGACATTTTGAATATTCCAGTTTCTACATCCAAGGAATCAATGCCAGAAAAAAGAAAAAATATTGTTTTTTGAAGTCAAATAATCCAAGTAGATAATTTCATTCTTTAATCCTCAAATTGTCCACTGATAATAAAGAGGGAGTTGAGCTAAATAATCTCTACCTAGTTTTTGTTTTTTTTCAGTGGGGCATTCCAACAACTTTCCGTTTCTCTTAGTTGCTTTTTCTTTCTCTTCATCAAATCTGAGTTTGACTTAGTTTGACTGTGTAAGAACAATACTAATTATCGTAATTTATGTGAACCTTTTAGCAATTATGACTAATCATCACGCAACACAATAATGATTGTGCATATCATTAAATATGCATCCAATTAATTTGGTTGTGAGTTTTATTTGATTACAACACTAAACTGTTTTCACAGGTTCATTCTTCACGTTCTGTTGCACATTGTAATATGGTTATCTGGTCACAAATTTAAAACTTTTGTGGGTATTTTGCATAAGTTTCTTTACCTTTAAAACGAATGTCGATGGCATAGTTCTTAAAATATCTGCCTTACCGTACTAATTGTCTTTAGATTTGCTGTCTCATTTCTATTTTTCTTTCTATATTTTATTTCTGTAGTTTCTGATTAAAGGACAAAATTTTATTTGAAAACAAAAACTCACAAATGGAAATATTTCCATGTTCCCAAACAAGAAAGATGTAGAAATTAATACTAGGTAAAAATTGATAAAGTATTTCTTCATGAATTTTGTTTAAGCTGGTTGGACATCTAAACTCAAGAACTTATAACTAGATCAAACAAATATAGTTCACTCAGAATATTTGACTTGTAAGTGAACACATTTAGTTTTAGCTTACTTTTCAAGTTTGTCACCTATAGGAGTAGGAATGTAAATTGAGGATTCTAAAATAAAATCCTAGAATCCTGAACACATAACTCTATATGTGTTTCCAATCCAGATTTTCATGTCAAAATATACAGTCTTACAATAAATTCAGAATGTGCCATGTGGGATTAGAAGGCTGGAGATGATTTTGTAGGATCAATGTAGGGCTCTGACCTGGAAACCTTTCTGGAAGAGGAGGTTTCTCTAACAGACATTTGAACACAGCGATGGGTCTGATACATGTAGGAAGTGCTGAGATGAGAAGCCTGACAGGAACAGGACAGTCATGTTGGAGAGAGTGGGAAGTAAAGGTCTCAGGATGAAGTAAGTGAGAGACTATATGATGGAAGGCTTTGAAAGACATCTTGGATTTGTATTCTGAAGGCAAGAAGTTAATCATTATAGCTACATTATTTGTGTGTGATTTTTAATACATAAGCAAAATAAGCAAAGTTGAGGCTGCACTTCACTATTATAACCAAAATATGTTTCTCAAGAATGACTACACATCAAATCAATTGAATTTGTATAAAAGCGTACAATTACCGTATGCTAGATAATTACTTGCACTTAGTCCTTTATCAATCTCTGTTTTGATTTATTGTTAATCCTACAGCATCTTACATCTTTATGTTTACTTTAGACAATTTAGTCTATACTACTTCTGAAAGGTTGGAGGAGGCTTTAAGAACATAATTAGACATATGTTGTCCTAATGAGTCCATAAAATTACCCAATTTTCTTCAGCATTCAGTTTAAGAACAACAACAGCAGCGAACCCTTTAGGAACCTCTCAAAAATTTGATACTATTCATACAAGAGAGAATCTGATTAGTCCCTGAAAATCCTACGTTGTTAAGAACAATATATTCAGGATAGCAATTTAGAGAACTAATGGAAAACACTCGTATGGGCTTTCCCCCCTCGACAAAAACAGTATTTTAGTAATGAATCATTTTATAACAATAGTTAGTTGTTTTGATATATGTCAAGTTTTTTTTCCTTTTTTCCTGTGGTTTTGTATTTAACAACACAGATTCTTTCTTAATAAAAAGAGATTGTTGGTTGAGAAAATTACTATTAGCAGTAATTACCTAATAAAATGAATGTCTGTGTTTAATCATTTTTATAATTGTGGTTTATTTAATCTTCAGAAAATGCATAGTACTAATCAAGTACAGACTAGGTTAGACACATATAGAATGCCATCTGCAAAGAAACAAGGACTTAACCAAAGAATGCTTAATTTATTAGTATCTCCAAACATCTAGATTCCTTGATTTCTTAGAGTAGCACTAGAGATATCAAGATGCGTAAATTAAGTGGGTTCAATAGCTGGCCTTGGGTCACATACACAGTACTCTAAAAAGCTGAGATTTGAGTTGTGGTTTTGTTTCTACAAAGTGCAAGTTCTTAACTACATTATCATTCTACCATACGTATACTTTATATAATCTTTAAAAAAAAAAGTCTTTAAAAAACACTTGAGAAAAAGAGAGAGTTGATATGTCACGGGATTGGCAATCGATGTCAGAAAACTATATGTGTATTAGTTGCTTAATAAGAAACTAATTTGCTCTGTGAACTTTCACCTAAAGCACAATAAAAAAAAACTTTTACCAACTGAATGTGAAATTTTCAACTCCTCTGAAAAACAGTGTCACCTTCTCTGAATCCAAATGAATTCCTGCAAACTTCCCTATGGTGCCTTGAGAGATATCATTTCTCAAAAATTATATACTATGTTGAGTCAAGAGTTATTTGATGGTAAGTATATTAATAAATAGGGCTTTTGCCTTTTAAAGAATAGTTGCTACGTAAGGGAGAGTTATAAAATTAAAATGAAGAATCATGAAATGTATTCCTTGCTTCATTATTAAATAGTAGGAAAATGTATATGTTTAATTTTACAGGTGAATTTAATTGTCAAATTATTTTATAAAACAATTAGTTGTTAGCAGAACTCAATGCTTTCACTCATAATTTACTCCCAGCAATAGCTTAGAGCAAGATTCTATTATTGATCATCAATAATGGTTGCCAGGAGTCAGAATTGACTTGCTGGTAACTAACAACCACAACAATGACAGTGTTGTCCAAAATAGTTTTTGATTTGGCTTCTTTGATAGTTTATATCTTCTTGATCTTGTATTTAAACGAAAATCGTGGGCAATTTTGATAAAAATTCATTATATATTGATGTTGAAAGAAATTTTTGAGATGATATAGTCCAAATCCGTTGAGGAAACTGAGCTATGTAACAAATTGTAGAGCTGACCTCTAGAGTTCCTGATTCCCTCTCCAGTGTTTCTTTACCAAGAAGGCAAGATTGCACCTATGCTAAATGCAGCTCCCTAGTCTCATCATCTTTTTGTTGTCATCATAATCATCTTAATTTACTCTGTAGTGGGATGTGAGGAGGAAATGGGGTAAGGATAGAGTGTAAGGCAATGTGCCTTGATATCGAAGAAATATTTTATTTTTTACTTTTATACTGAATGTTTTGAGAGAAGTAAATCCTTGTTTTCCAGGAAATCAGCTTTCCTATAAGTTACAGAATGCTAAATATGTTATCTATATTCATATGTAACTTTAAAACATAGGAAATAAGAAGTAACTGAGTGAATTACAGGAAGCATTTCATGACCACTATAATAAAACACTGCCCAGAAAATCTTAGAACCTGAAGACTACATCAACAGTCCTGTGTTTGTTTGGTTAGGTCTTGGGGGAAAAAAAAAAAAACTAAAATACTGATTAAATAATTGTGTCTGTTATTAAGCAAAAATAAAAAACAAAAAACAGATGTTTTAAATGAAAGCCAAAAAAGAAAACTCTAGAGATTGTTGTTAGGTGCCATCTAGTGGGTTCTAACTCTTAGTGACCCCATGAACAGCAAAATGAAATACTGCCTCATCTTGCACCATCTTCACAATCATTGTTATGCTTGAGCCCATTGTTGCAGCCACTGTGTCAGTCCATCTTGTTGAGGGTCTTCTTTTTTTCGCTGACCCTCTCCTCTACCAAGCATGATGTGCTTCTCCAGGGACTGGTCCCAGCTGACAGTGTGTCTAAAGTATGTAAGACGTGGTTTTTGCCATCCTCGCTTTTAAAGCTCATTCTGGCTGCACTTCTTGCAAGACAAATTTGTTTGCTTTTCTGGCGGTCCCCGGTATAGTCAATATTCTTCACCAACACCATAATTCAAAGGCATCAATTCTTCTTTAGTCTCCCTTATTCATTGTCCAGCTTTCACATGCATATGAGGAGATTGAAAATACCATAGCTTGGGTCAGGCACATCTTAGTTCTCAAGGTGACATCTTTTGCTTTTCAACACTTTAAAGACATCTTTTGAAGCAGATTTACCCAGTGCAATACGCCCTTTGATTTCTTGACTGTTGCTTCCATGGGAGTTGATTGTAGATCCAAGTAAAATAAAATCCTTGACAACTTCAATCTTTTCTCCATTTTCATGATGTTGCTTATTGGTCCAGTTTTGAGGATTTTTGTTTTCTTCATGTTTTAGATGTAATCCGTACTGAAGGCTGTGGTCTTTGATCTTCATCAGTAAGTGCTTTAAGTCCTCTTCACTTTCAGCAAGCAAGGTTGTATCGCCTGCATAACTCAGATTGTTAATGAGTCTTCCTCCAATCCTGATGCTGAATTCTTCTTGATATAGTCCAGCTTCTCGGATTATTTGCTCAGCATACAGATTGAAAAAGTATGATGAAAAGATACAATCCTGACTCACACCTTTCCTGATTTTAAACCACACAGTATCCTCCTGTTCTATTCGAACAACTGCCTCTTACACCAGGGATTAGTATAAGCAAACAAATTTTAGAAAAGATAGAAATTTTTGGATATTAGTGGTAATTGCTGACTTCCTGTATCAATTAAAATCTAAGACCAAACTGGTCAGCAAAATAATCTTTAGCAATAGAAAACGTTCAAAGACAGAAGATAGTTTAGTAAGGATGAAGGGAATGGTCCTTGACAGGAAAACAAGAACTGATAGTGACCAGCTCTCACTGTTGAAGACCTGCTGGTGGAGAAAGGGCATCCACTGCATCCAGTAGGGTCCCTAAACCTAAGACTTAACATGTTAATTATTTTTTTTTACCGTCATTTATTGGATAATAGCTAGGGTTTATTGACTACTTAGTTGGGTCTGAATATTTCACTTGTTTCTTGCAACACTCTTCTAACATATTTACTATTCTCTTCATTGTGTAGAGCACCACATATTGTATAATTCCATTTATATGAAATTTATAGAGACAAAGTAGATAGTGATTTTTTTAGGTCTGGGTTTATCTTTAGGGGAAAATGGTAAAGAGTAAGGAGTTTCTTTCAGGGGGAGCTAATATGTTCTAAGATTGTATTAATGGATGAACCACGCTGTGAATATACTAAAATAAGTCGTACACGTTAATTGAGTTAATTTAAGTATTTGAATTATGTCTCACTACAGCTGTTTTTGGAAACCCTGGTGGTATAGTGGTTAAGAACTGCAGTGCTAACCAAAATGTTGGCAATTCGAATCCACCAGGCGCTCCATGGAAACCCGGTGAGGAAGTTCTACTCTGTCCGATAGGGTTGCTGTGAGTCAGAATCGTCTCAGTGGCAACGGGTTTTGGGTTAACGTGGTTTTTTAAAAATATTCTTAGACATTTATCTTAGTATATACAGGTAGTCCCTGACTTATGACCTATTCGAGTGGTGATGAGCTGCCCTTAATGACGGTCTTTTTTTTTTTTTTTTTGGCATATCTTATTGTTAGTAATAAGTACTTCATGCAGTGTTGCAGCACATAATTTGCTGATGTTATCATTGTCAGATGTTCTCTTGCAGACGTTCAATGTTATGATTTTAAAGATACTGATAATGAAAGGCAATAATAATGAAAACTAAAATAATTAGGTATTCAATTTATGTCAGAACTGACTTAAGACAGAGTTGTCAGAATGGAACCCTGTTCTTAATCTGGGACTACCTCTATTCATGATGATAGCCTTAGGATAAATTCTTGGAAGTATAATTCCTAGATCAAAGAATATATATATATTCTAAGGATTTTTTTTTTTTTTTTCATGATCTGGTTTGAATCCTCTTTTAAATTTTATTTTATTATACTCTAAGTGAAAGTTTACAATTCAAGTTAGTCTCTCATACAAAAATTTATACATACATTGTTATGTTACCCCAGTTGCTCTCCCTATATTGTGACAGCACATTCCTCCTTTCCACCCCTGATTTCCTGTGTCCATTCAACCAGCTCCTGATCCTCTCTGCCTTCTCATCTCACTGCCTGACAGGAGCTGCCCATTTAGTCTCATGTATCTACTTGAGCTAAGAAGCACACTCTTCACGAGTATCATTTTATGTCCCATAGACCAGTCTAATCTTTGACTGAAGAATTGGCCTCGGGAATGGTTTTAATGCTGGGTTGACAGAGATTCCTGGGGCCATGCTTTCTAGGGTTACTCCAGTCTCAGTCAGACCATTGAGTCTAGTCTTTTCACTAGAATTTGAGTTCTCCTCCCCACTTTTCTCCTGCTCCAACAGGGACTCTCTGTTGTGTTCCCCGTCAGGGCGGTCATTGGTGGTAGCCAGGCACCATCTAGTTCTCCTGGTCTCAAGCTGTTGCAGTCTCCAGTTTATGGGGCCCCTTTCTGTCTCTTGGGCTAATGTTTTCCTTGTGACTTTGGTGTTCTTCATTCTCCTTTACTCCAGGTGGGTTGGGACCAATTGATGCATCTTAAATGGCCACTTGCTAGCTTTTAAGACCCCAGACGCCACTCACAAAAGTAGGATGCAGAACATTTTCTTAATAAACTTCATTATGCCAATTGACCTAGATGTCCCCCGAAAGCATGGTCCCCAGACCTCCACCTCTGCTGCTATGTCCCTCTGTTTGGTTGTGTTCAGGATACTTTCTTAGCTTCAGTTTAGTCTAGTTGTGCTGACTTGCCCTGTAGTGTATGCTGTCCTTCCCTTCACCTAAGATAATTCTTGTCTACCATATAGTTAGTGAATAGCTTTCTCCCTCTCTCCCCACCCTCGTAACCATCAAAGAATGTTTTCTTCTGTGTTTAAAACTTTTCTTGAGTTCTTATAATAGTGTCTTACACAATATTTGTCCTTTTGTGACTGACTAAATTCACTCAGCATAATGCCTTCCAGATTCCTCCATGTTATAAGGTGTTTCACGGATTCATTGTTGTTCTTTATCATTGCATGGTATTCTGTTGTGTGAATATACCATAATTTGTTTATCCATTCATCCGTTGATGGGCACCTAGGTTGTTTCCATCTTTTTGGTATCATGAACAATGCTGCAATATTCTAAGGATTTTAATGCAAGTTGATAAATTCTTCTTTTAGAAGTTATGTCCATTTATATCTTTGCTACAAATAAATTGCACTTTTAACAGTATTCCTAGACCTTATCGAGTATTGGAAGTCATCATTATCATTATTTTTTTATTTATTTATTGTACTTTAGATGAAGGTTTACAGAACAAATGGTTTCTCATTAAACAGTTAGTACACATATTGTTTAATGACAATGGTTAACAACAACCCCACGACCTGTCAACGCTGTCCCTTCTCAAACTTGGGTTCCCTATTACCAGCTTTCCTGTCCCCTCCTGCCTTCTAGTCCCTGTCCCTGGACCATTGTGCCCCATTAGTCTCGTTTTGTTTTATGGGGCTGCCTAATCTTTGGCTGAACAGTGAGCCTCAGGAGTGACTTCATTACTGAGCTAAAAAGGTATCCAAGGGCTGTACTCTCAGGGTTTCTCCAGTCTCTGTCAGGCCAGTAAAGCCTTATCTTTTTTTGTGAGTTAGAATTTTGTTTTACATTTTTCTGCAGCTCTGTCTAAGACCGTCTGTTGTGATCTCCGTCAGAGCAGTCAGTGGTGGTAGCTGGGCACCATCTAGTTGTACTGGACTCAGTCTGGTGAAGGCCGTGGTAGTTGTGGTCCATTAGTCCTTTGGACTGATCTCTTCCTTGTATCTTGTTTTCTTCATTCTCCCTTACTCCTGAAGGGGTGAGACCAGTGGAGTATCTTAGATGGCTGCTCACAGGCTTTTAAGATCCCAGACGCTACTCACCAAGGTAGAATGTAGAGCATTTTCTTTATAAACTGTGTTATGCCCAATGGAGCTAGATGTTCCCTGAGACCATGGTCCCCACAGCCCTCCGCCCAGCAATTCAATCCCTCAGGGAGTTTGGATGTGTCTATGAAGCTTCCATGACCTTTCCTTGTACAAGTTGTTCTGGCTTCCCAGTATTGCGTACTTACCTTTCACCAAAGTTACCAGTTATGTATTGTCTGTTTAGGATTTCCCCCTGCATCCCTCCCATCCCTAATAACCAACAAAGATTGTTTCTTTTTGTGTGTAAACTTTTTCATGAGGGAAATCATCATTATCTGTATCTTTCTTAGTTTATGGAGAGAAAAGATATTGCCTGATTAGGGTCTGTGCCCTGGAGCAGTAGAGCCAATGAAACCTACTCCAAGTCAGAAAGAGTGAGAAAGTTTATTTAGGAGGTGTTCACCACCGGGGATCCAACAGCAGTGCAAGCTGTCTCTATGGAGTCCCAAAAGGCATTTTTACATTAGAGCTTATATATCAATTTTACAAAGGTTAGAAGTGTCTTTGTAGCCTGCAGATGGCATGGCTGGATGAGTTATTCATTACAAGGCAATTACTAGAGAGTATCATACTAAAGAGATACATGCTGGACATCTCCTTATCAGGCTAAAGACAAACACGTCAGACATCTGGGCTCTAGTCTTCCTGTGGGTGGCCGTAAGCCACAGGTGGCTGGACAGAGCAAAACAAAGTCAATAACAAAGGTATGCAGAAAGGAGAAGGCAAAGAAGAAAGAAAAAAAACCCAAAAACTTAAAGGTTCATCATGGCATTAGTTATGTCAAGCTCTCAGTCACCCATTTTGAAAAGGAGAAACCTGCTGGGTAGTATTAGGGTCACAAAGAGTTTGTTATTTTTGCACTTTTCTCAATTCTAGTGAGGCTGAGTCTTTTTAAATATTTTATTGACCATTTTAGTGTCTGCATTTGTGTATATTTATATCTCTGTGTGTATTTATGTGTGGATGTTGTTGTTGTTAGGTGCCATTGAATAGATTTTTGACTTATAGTGACTCAGTTTGACAGAGTAGAACTGCCCCATAGGATTTTCTAGGCTGAATCTTTACAAGAACAGATTGCCAGGTCTTTCTCCCAAGGAGCCACTGGAGTTGGCAACCAGTGCTTAACCATTTTTTGTCAGTGTTTTTTTTTTTTTTCATTACTGATTTATAAAACTATTTTCTGTTAAGGATATTACCCTTTTCCTACATGTGTTTTTACCTATAGATATTTTTCACTTTTATGGATTCTAAACCAGGCTTCTTTTATTTTTTTATTTTTGAATCTATGCTTAGAAAGACAATTGCAACTCAAAGATAGATAAATATTTAACTGTATATTCCTCTAGTTCTTTCTTCTAACTTTTTTATCTTGAATTCCCTTGAAATTTATATATGTATACAGAGAATGCAGAATTCTAACTTAAATTGCTCGAACCCATTTATTGAAAAAATCACTTTTAATTTTTTATTGGAAGTGCCATTTTGTCATATATTTAAATTAGCTAACATATTGAAACTATTTGGAAGCCCTCGTGGCATAGTGGTTAAGAGCTACGGCTGCTAGCCAAAAGGTCAACAGTTTGAATCTACCAGGCGCTCCTTGGAAACCCTATGAGGCAGTTTTACTCTGTCCTATAGGGTCACTATGAGTTGGAATCGACTCGACGGTAACAGGTTTGGGTTTTGTTTTTTGTTTTTTGAAACTATATGGACATTCTATTTAGTTTTTTCATCCAATACCAACACAACAGTGTATTATTTATTATACTTTTATAGTATTTTAAAGTATGTATAATAAGATCCTTATTATTTTTTTAAATATGGGAGAAATTTATCCCCTTTATTATTCTAGATATATTTTTATTTGTCTAGTTTCCCCCAAAATTGATTTTTTTTGATGTTGCCATAAATGCGTAAATTTTTATAATATTCAATCTTCTCATTCATAACTGCCATTTGTTATAAAACTCAACTTTTATTTCAAGCAGACTTTTGGTTAATTCTCTTGTTTTTCCTTTAGACAATGTTTTATACTTCACAATATTCTTTAATTCCTACTTTCTCTTTTCTAATTAAATCAATTCAAATTAATAGGAAAATGTTAAATAATGGTAGTGTAAGTGGACATGTTTATCTTCTTCTGGAATTTAATAGATATACCTGCATCTGCTCCAGTAGATTTTATGGAAAACTAATGCCAAAGTGGCTTCATAATGAAAAGATACAGTCATCAAGTAAGAAATAGTTTTAGGAATAATTCTATCTATATTCCTTTTGTGACATCACAAACATGTTTTGATGTTAAAGAATCTGGAAAGGACTGCTATAAACCATCATTTGTTAAAACCATCATAAATCAACTGGAATACTGAAGTTTTTTCTTTTTTTGTAACTTTTTAAAAAATTTTGTTGTTGAGAATATACACAGCAAAACACACCAATTCAACTCTTTCTACACGTACAGTTTAGTGACATTGATTACATTCTTCAAGTTGTGCAATCATTCTTACCCTCCTTTTCTGAGTTGTTCCTCCCTCATTAACATCTACTCACTGCCCTCTAAGGTTCCTATCTAATCTTTCGAGTTGCTGTTGTTAATCTGATCCCATATAGATAGTTCTTAAAAGCGTAATGTTCAAGGCAGACATTTTTCACTAGTTAAGCTAAACTGTTGTTTGGTTTTAAGATGACTTCAGGGGATATTTTTGATTTAAGGATTAAAGATTATCTCAGGGCAATAGTTTCAGGGGTTCATCCACCTTATGGCTCCAGAAAGTCTAGAGTCCATGAGAATTTGAAATTCTGTTCCATATTTTCCTCTTTTGATTATGATTCTTCTATAGAATCTTTGATCAAAATGTTCAGTAATTGTAACCAGGCACCATCTAGTTCTTCTAGTCTCATGGCAAAGGAGGCAGTTGTTCATGGAGGCAATTAGCCACACATTCCATATCCCCTCCTGTTCCTGACTCTCTTTTTTCTTCTATTGCTCTAGGTGAATAGAGACCAATTGTTGTGCCTTGGATGGCTGCTTGCAAGCTTTTAAGACCTCAGACACTATGCAATGAACTAGGAGGTAGAACAGAAACACTAAACACGCTAGTGGGCCAGTTAACGGGGATGTTCCACGAAACTATGACCCTAAACCTCCAATCCAACGAACTAAATCTCATGAGGTGTTTGGTTGTACGTAAGCAGCCTTAGCAGCTGCTTTTTTTTTTTTTTTTTTGGCCATTGTTGTAAATATATCTATCACACAAATTTTACAAATTCAATGTTTTAGAAATGTACAACTTATTGAGAGCAATTACAATAATAGGCTGTGTAACCCTACCTTAATCAATGAGATTTTTCCATCACTGTTAACACTTATTTTCCTCCTCCCTCCCACCTCTGGTAACCACTGATAAACTTTGGTCTCTATACATTTGCCTTTTTATGTAAGTGAGGTCATACAATATTTGTTCTTTTGTAATTGGCTTATTTTGCTCAGCATAATGTCTTCAATCTCCATCCATACTGCAGCATGTATCAAGACTTCATTTATCCTACTGGCTGAGTAGTATTCCATTGTATGTATGTGCCACATTTAGTTGATCCATTCATCTGTTGATGGGCATTTAGGTTGTTTCCACCTTTTAGCTATTGTGAATAGTGATGCAATAAACATTGTTGTAGAAGCCTCTTTTTGAGTCTCTGCTTCCAGTTCTTTTGGGTATATACCTAGGAGTGGAATTGCTAGGTCATATGATAGTTCTATTTTTAGTTTTTTGAGGAACTGCCACACTGTTTTCCACAATGGTCATACCATTTTGCATTCCCACCAGCAATGGATAAGGGTTCCTCACATCCTCATCAACATTTGTTCTTTTCTGTTTTTTTTTTTTTTTTTTTATCTTAGCCATCCTAGTGAGAGTGAAATGGTATCTCATTGTGGTTTTGATTTGCATCTTTCTGATAGCTAATGACTCTGAGCATCTTATCATGTGTTTGGTGGCCGTTTGAATATTCTTTTTGGTAAAATGTCTATTCAAGTTCTTTGTCCATTTTATGATTGGGTTATTTGTCTTTTTTGTTGTTAAGTTGTCAAAGTTTTATATAAATTTTTGTTATTAGGTTCTTGTCGGATATATGGTTTCTGAAGAAGATATTCTCCCAGTTGGTAGCTTGTCTTTTCATTTTTTTGGTAAAGTCTTTTGATGAACAAAAGTTTTTAATTTTTATGAGGTCCCATTTATTTATTGGAATACAAATATTTTTTATTGCTAGGGTATATTAAAATTAACAAAATACAGTTTGGGAAATGGAGCCTTTAAATATGATGTTACTTTTTTTTTTAGATTGATATAATTTGTCATGTTAAAAAATTTATTTTTACATCTTAACTAAGATTCTTTTTCTTAAATAATGGATGTTGAGTTTTCTTAAAGGCTTTTTGGACCCTACTAAACATATCAAATATTTGTCTTTTCTTTGACCTTTTGATGTGAGATATTGTATTAATAGATTGCATTTTTTACATCTCCCCTGCATTCTGGTAATAAATCCATTTTTATCACCGTCTATGATTTTTATAATACATAAATAATTTGATAATGTTATACTTAGGATTTTTTTTTGTGTGTTCATAAGAGACTGATATGCTGTAGGTTTTGTTTTTATTGTGATTATTTTCTGTTGTCAAATTTTGTTAGCAGGATTATGCTAGCTTTGTGATATGTGATTCAGTCTTATTTTTAATCAAACACTTCTGAATGCTTGAAAGCATCATGGGGTCTCATGAATAACATATGATCTATGGAAAATTTATGAATACTGAATTCTGAACTTATCTGGATCTCTAGGTTCAGTTATGGGCTGTTGGTGTGTAGGATTATCAGACTTTAAAAACATATTCAAAAGAATGTGTATATTAATTTGGTTTCTTTGGTTGCTAGCTTTGGCATACAAAAGAGAGACTGAATGAGTGAGTAACTGACTGAGTGAGCGTTAATTGGAGGCACATGGGGTGGATATTGTTCTCAGGATTGCAAAGAAGACTGAAACAGCTAACTTGCAACCAGAGGTCTTGATGGCTGGAGCTGCTTCGCAGTCTTACTGAGGCAGTATAAGTGAAATTAATGGGTGCCAGCTGTTTTTATTCTTGTCTTCACCACTCGTTACAACTCAAATTCCAAGAAGAAAGTGTATGTTTGCCTCAGCATGAGTTCCTGTCTCTCTGTTTGGTGGAGGAGACAGGACCTCTGGTTTTCAGTTCCTATACCACAGGTTTTCCAGTTGTGAGAGGTAATTTCCAAAAAAGCAAATTGGGATGCTATCATAAAAGGAGGTGGAATGGGTGCCAGTTAGCCAAAATACAGCAAATGTCCATGAAAATGTGTATACATACAAATTCTCCCTTTAGGATATGACTTTTTCTTCATATTACGAGTTTTCAAATTTATAGTATAGATAGATAGAAAAATGGTATACAGGTGTTGTACAAACTTTTATATGAACCTTTGCATTATTTAGTGTATTTTGTTTGAGGCATGACCAACAGAATCCCCACGAGAAGGAAGATGCCATAAAGAAATGACTGAATGACCCCGAAGCTTAAGATCTAGGCTTCTCATTTCAGAAGTAAACAAAAATGTTAAAGAAAGACCAGAGAGACTATTTACTGTGGTGGTGGAGTGGGTGGGCTATGAAGCAAGCAGCCTTGATGGAATCCCTATTCTGCCATGTATTAGTTGTACGCTTCAGAAAATGTGGTTAAATTCTCTGTATCTCAGTTTCCTCAACTGTAAAATGGGGACAATAATAGTACATATCTCTCAGGGTATATAAACCAAACCTATTGCCATCGAGTCAATTCCGACTCATAGTTACCCTCTAAGGCAGAGTAGAACTGCCCCATAGGGTTTCCAAGGAATGGCCGGTGGATTCAAACTGACAACCTTTTGGTTAGCAGCTCAGGGTATATATGAGGTATAAATAGAAGGTTAACTATATCAGTAAACTCTGACATCAAACTACTGCTGTGTAAAAAGTCACCCTACAGCTTAGCTGGTTAAAACAACAACCACTTATTTGTTCATGTTTCTGTAATCCCAGATTCAGTTGGATGACTAGGATGGCTGGGGGCTGCCTGGGCCTCTCTCTTTCCTTGTATCTTTCATCCTGCAGGGTTTCCCTCTCTATATACATGGCATCTTATATTCAAGGAAATTGCCCAAGCTTCATTGCATGATGGCTTAGGAAAGAAAGAGAACAAAAGCAGAAACCATAACCTCTTAAAGAATAAGTCCAGAACCCTCCCTCCCCCACATTGTCACTTCTGCATTCTGTCAGTCCAAACAAGTTTAAAGGCAGCTAAGATTCCATGTGAAAAGGACTACCCAAGGCCTGAATTTAGGGAGGCATGATCCGTTGGAGGCCACTTTGCAGAATTTACCACAAGCACCTAGGATAGCACCTGACACATCAGAAACACAGAATACATGTTATCTGTTATTAACAATGTTCATTGAGCACCCATTAAGTATCAGGAGAATTACCTTCATTATATTGTTTAATCACTACAAGAACCACTTGAAGAAAGTATTTACAAATGAGAAAACTGAGGCTTAGAGAGATTATGTAATGTGTTTACACTGCAGGTTACCTAAGAAAAGGATTATGATTTCAATCCTGTTCTTACTCGTAAGCACTCCCTATTACCATTATAATGGCTTCTGTCTTCATCCTATATTAGCCTGATCCAGACTAAAACCAAAAAAAAAAAAAACAACTCATTGCCATGGAGTCAATTCTGACTCCTGGCCAGCCTATAGAACAGAGAAGAACTGCCTTATGGAGTTTGCAAAGAGCGGCTGGTGGATTTGAACTGTCGACCTTTTAGTTAACAACCACTGTGCCATCAGAGATCCAGACTAAAGACCAGGGCAATCCTGGAATAACTCACGAAATTGTGAGGCTCATCTCAGGCAGCATGAGGTTCGGCCTTCTTCCCATTGTTCACTTTCCTCAGCTTTGATCTGTAAGACATATTTTCACTGTGTGTTCATGATGAACACACTGGGCAGGTTCTGACAGAACCAAGAGCCTGTTGAGTCCTATGTCATTGTTTTAGCAAGAATAATCTAGTTATTCTGAGATAAACCAGATAATTTCTGCTTCAGTGTTTCTTATGCTATGCAATGGTTAACTGTTGATACAACTCTTTAAATCCCTTATGTCTTTTAATGACATTTTAATTTTTCACATGGCATACTCTTCTGTGTAGCTGAAAGAGGATAGTAAAAATTGCATCTATTCTGTTACTATAGAAAATAATTCTTACACTTCTTATGTGTCATCTGCAACCCTCTGCCATTGTGATGGATACTTGATGATATTTCTCCTTCAAATATGTGATTGCTTGATATTCTCTGGAAACTAATTTTTTTCTTTTTTTTTAGGTAATGGGGTTTTTTTTCACCTGTGGTAAGGAGACAGATGTGATAATTAAAAGAATGTTGTTAACAGATCATGGATTTTTAAACAATGTGTTAAAATTATTCTTTTTAAAGATTTTTCAAGATACTTTATTATATTTATTATTAGAAAGTATGTTCTGTCAGAAAGGAAATATGGATTTTTCTGAACTGTCATGTGATTTTAGAATAATTAAAAAGAATTATAATTACTTTATTTGAGGCATAATAGAAACCTACATGATACTACCTGGTGGGCATATTCATAATTTGAAAAATTTACTAAGTGGACATGAGGAGAGAAAAAACATTTCTAATTAACAGAGCACTATTAAATATAAAAATCTTAAAGGAGTTGTTAGTATATTGTAATTAAGGGAAAAACAAAGTGAAAAATTATGTGGTGATTCCAAAACAATCATACAGTTTAATCTTAATTTTTAATATTAATAACTGATTAAAGAAAATACTAAGTGCCACACTTCACTTTGACCTGGAGAGCAGTGCACAGTAAGAGCCCACTCAGAGCAAGAAGGGAGGATTCCCTCTCTGCATCCAACTTCTCCTCTCTCTTCTGTCTTCTCCACCAGATCTTATATCTCATTTAAGTTCTGCTCAAGAATAGTGCAGAAAAATGACCTAGTGGAGTAAAATTCTTGGCAAGATACAGTAAAGATGTTTGGATAGAAGTTCTTTTAAAACTCAGACCTAAAGCTTCAATCTGTCCTGGTGTCCATCAAAAGTTGAATGGATAAACTGCTCTATTTTTAAAATGGATTACTGCTCAGCGACGTGGAACAACATGGAAAAAAACATCAAAAGAATTATGCTGAGTGAAAGAAGCCTTACACAAAAGAGGACGTATTGTATCATTCCATTTCTATGAAATTCTACAACAGCCAAAATGAATCTATGCTGTAAAAATATCAGAGCATTGTTTGTTGGCGTGGGGGTAGGTGAGAGGGATTGACTAGGGAAAAGTGAAAGGGAACTTTTCTGGAGTGATGGTAATTTTCGATATCTTGGCAGTAGTTTGGGTTACACAGGGCATTTGTTGAAACTCAGTAAATGTACATTTAAGGTTTGTCAATTTTATTTTTTTGTAAATTGTGCATCAAAAGAAAAAAAGAGTGTCCAGATTAAAAAAAAAAAAAAATGTGTGGACTTCAGACTTATGTTTGAATTCTGATTCCACCGCTTAGCAGCTGTGTGACCTTTGGAAGACTACTATATAACACTCCTCACTTTGGTTCCCTCCTCTGAAAACCTGAAATGACAATATTTACTTCTTAAACTTGCTGTGAAGATAAACGGAGATAATGTGTGTAGAAGTTCCTAAAGTTTCTGTTGTTGTTAGGTGCTGTCAAGTAGGTGCTTACTCATAGTGACCGTATGTACAACAGAACAAAACACTGCCAGGTCCTGTGCCATCCTCACAATCATTGTTATGCTTGAGCCCATTGTTGCAGCCACCATGTCAATCCATTTTGTTGAGGGTCTTCTTCTTTTTCACTGACCCTCTGCCAAGCGTGATGTCTTTCTCCAGGGACTGATCCTTCCTGATAACTTGTGCAAAGTATGTGAAACAAAGTCTGGCCATCCTTGCTTCTAAGGAGCATTTGGGCTGTATTTCTTCCAAACAGATCTGTTCATTCCTTTGGCAGTCCATGGTATATTCAATGTTCTTTGCCAATGTCATAATTCAAAGGTGTCAATTCTTCTTCGATCTTCCTTATTCATTGTCGCCTTTCGCATGCATATGAGGCAATTGAAAACACTATGGCTTTGGTCAGGAGCACCTTAGTCTTCAAGGTGACATGTTTGGTTTTTTAACACTTTAAAGAGGACTTTTGCAGCAGATTTGCCCAATGCAATGAGTCATTTGATTTCTTGACTGTTGTTCCATTGGTGTTGATTGTGGATTCAAGTAAAATGAAATCATTGATAATTTCAGTCTTTCCTCTGTTTATCATGATGTTGCTTATTGGTCCAGTTGTGAGGATTTCTGTTTTCTTTATGTTGAGGTGTAATCCATACTGAAGGCTGTAGTCTTTGATCTTCATCAGTAAGTGCTTCAAGTCCTCTTCAC
>NW_004444128.1:3395773-3415336 GCF_000243295.1 Trichechus manatus latirostris | reverse complement strand
TGTAATCCATACTGAAGGCTGTAGTCTTTGATCTTCATCAGTAAGTGCTTCAAGTCCTCTTCACTTTCAGCAAGCAAGGTTGTGTCATCTGCATATCGCAGGTTGTTAATGAGACATCCTCCAATCCTCATGCCCCTTTCTTCTTCATATAGTCCACCTTCTAGGATTATTTGCCCAACATACAGATTGAATAAGTGTGGTGAAAGGGTACGACATGAAGCACACCTTTCCTGACTTTAAACCATGCAGTATCCCGTTGTTCTGTTTGAACGACAGCTTCTTAATCTATGTACGGGTTCCTCATGAGCACAGTTAAGTGTTCTGGGATTCCCATTCTTCACAATGTTATCCATAATTTGTTATGAACCACATAGTGGAATGCCTTTGCATAATCAATAAAACACAGGTAAATATCTTTGTATTCTGGTATTCTCTGCTTTCAGCCAGGATCCATCTGACTTCAGCAATGATATCCCTGTTTCCATGTCCTCTTCTGAATCTGGCTTGAATTTCTGGCAGTTCCCTGTCGATGTACTGCTGCAGCTGCTTTTGAATGATCTTTAGCAAAATTTTACTTGCATGTAATATTAATGATATTGTTTGATAATTTCTGCATTTGGTTGGATCACCTTTCTTTGGAATAGGCATAGATATGGATCTCTTTCTGTTGGTTGGCCAGATAGCTGTCTTCCAAATTTCTTGGCATAGACAAGTGAGCACTTCCAGAGCTTCATCCTTTTGTTGAAACATCTCAATTGGTATTCCGTCAGTTCCTGGAGCCTTGTTTTTCTCCATTGCTTCAGTGCAGCTTGGGCTTCTTCCTTCAGTACTATCAGTTCCTGATCATATACAACCTCCTGAAATGGTTGAAAGTCAACCAGTTATTTTTGGTATAGTGACTCTGTGTATTCTTTCCATCTTCTTTTGATGCTTCCTACGTCGTTTAGTATTTTGCCCATAGAATACTTCAATATTGCAACCTGAGGCTTGAATTTTTTTTTTTTTTTTTTTCAGTTCTTTCAGCTTGAAAAATGCCGACCGTGTTCTTCCCTTTTGGTTTTCTATTTCCAGGTCTGTGCACATGTCATCATAATACTTTACTTTGTCTTCCTTAGCCACCCTTTGACATCTTCTGTTCAGCTCGTTTACTTCATTTCTTCCTTTTGCTTTAGCTACTCGACGTTTAAGAGCAAGTTTCAGAGTCTCTTCTGACATCCATTTTGGTCTTTTCTTTTTTTCTTGTCTTTTTAATGACTTCTTGCTTTCTTCATGTATGATGTCCTTCCACAACTTGTCTGGTCTTCGGACATTAGTGTTCAACATGTCAAATCTATTCTTGACTACCTTCCATCCTGAGGGGCTCGTTTTCCGGCACTGTATCAAACAAATGTTCCACTGATATTCATAAATTTTTCACTGGCTAATTCTTTTCAGAAGTAAACCGCCAGGTCCTTCTTCCTAGTCTGTCTTAGTCTAGAAGCTCAGCTGAAACCTGTCCACCATCAGTGACCCTGCTGATATTTGAATACTGGTGGCATAGCTTCCAGCATCACAGCAAGACACAAGCCCCCACAGTATGACAAACTGACAGATGTGTGGGGGATAAAGTTCCTGCTACTTAGTAATACTGCTTAGAACATGATTACCACTCTATAAAGGTTTTCTGCCTTTTCTTTCTTTGCTGGTAAAGAATAAGGGATATTAATGGATATCTTCAAAGTGCAGATAGTGAAATACAAGACTGTTGCATTGCACCACATTACAGCAAAAAGCCGTCTGGGAGACAGCTGTGTCATGTGCAGTCTGACTCTTCTGGGAGGGACAGAGGTTAAATTGAATAATGATAAGTATCACAGAAGTAACAGAGAAGAAGGCAGGCCTGTTATTGCAACCCCAGTGGCACTCACAGTTTTAAAGGGAATAAAAGAAGAGCCAGGCTCACAAGGTGACCTGTCATAATGTGTTAGGCTACAAGGGGTAGAGCAGATGGGCATCCACACTAGCAGTTACCTCTAACCCAAAAATTATGGCAGGATAGGGGCCATAGAAGAAGTGCTCATCAAATGTCCATAAGTGTACTTAATGTCACCATCAATTTTCTGCAGCATTTTTTGATATGTGATTTTTCCAGTAAATGATATAACCTTCATTCACCTCAATATATATAAAGAGCCAGTGCAATGTGGTATCGTGGTTAAGAGCTCAGGCTGCTAACCAAAAAGTTAGCAGTTCGAATCCACCAGCTTCTCCTCAGAAATCCTCTATGGGGCAGTTCTACTCTGTCCTATAGGGTCACTATGAGATAGAATTGACTCAATGGGAACGTTTTTTGGTTTTAGTACAGCATTATCTCCTTAGATCCAAAGATGGCTTAGGTCTCTTTACCTATAACCTCCTTCTTCAAGGTAAACTGAGGCATAGGAGGAAGAAAATAATGTGGGAATAGTCAACTTATCTCTTAAACACCTTTTTTTTTTTTTTCTCCAGACACTTATCCATGCAGAGAGTGAACGATGGAAATAATGCTTTTGTCTTTCTAAGGCTGGAATCACACCTGCGGAGGTTCAGCATGAATAATAAAAATATCATCCTGTTTTAAGCAAGATAATGTTATTTTATATGTACACTTTATATTATCCTAAGGAGCCCCCGTGGTTCAGTGGTTAAGTTTCATTGACCCTTCTGAAATATTTTCAAGGCTTAAATACCAGTCTCCCCTATTTTTTGATATAGTTACTGTATCAGACAATCTGCTTATCTGCTACAGATCTGTCAAGTTCTTTGCATGGGGGCCACTTAAAATCTCAATTCATAAATTTAAAGATTGTTCCAGATAATCCATACTACACTTTGCCTTTCATGAACGTTATTCAATAGTCTATTTCCAGCATTGCTATGAGTGTTCTTTAATGTTGTTCTTTTTCCTTCACATTTGTATAAACAGTTGACCTGCTTAAATCCACAGAGCTCTCTGCCGAGGTTTTATTATTAAATTTAGTTTATCATATTTTGGTCTGAAAATGTGAATTGTACTCTTTCTACTTTTTGTAATGTATTCTTTTGCCTATAGTCCCTCTTAGGCCTTCATTGTATCAATACTGATGTTAATGCTTTCATTTTCCCATTTTCTACTCATTTTCATAAAGTAAAAAGGACAAAGGATAATGAAACGTTCAAATTAAGTCACAAACACTGCTGTAAAATAAAAAGTGGGGGCACTGCTCTCCAAGACCATTGTGCCTGAAAGTCGGGAGCTAACTTAGGAAAGGCAAGTGCCACATGTAACCCAAGAAACTAGAACAAAGTAAAACTGCATTCCTGTATATAAATATTTTGACACATATTATGATATAAAAAGTTTGTGACATTGTTATATTTGATTGGACCTTTCCAAATAACAAACAAGCAAACAAAAGAAAAAATGAGCACAAAAACAAGTCTTTTACCCTTTTTTTCTGCTTATAACCTTGAATTTTACTTTGATGGAATATCAACCCCCTCGCCTTTTTGAAAAAAATTGGCTGGCACTATCTTTTAAGTATTTTTTTCAATTATAATTTTCAAGTTTCTTTTATTTGATGTGTGTTCCTTGTTTTGTGATTTGCTTGAATTTAAGAGGTTTTTTGCCTTTTAATAGTTGAGTTTATTGCTTTTACATGGCGTAGTGGTTAAGAGCTCAGGCTGCTAAACAAGAAGTCTACAGTTCAAATCCACCAGGTGCTCCTTAGAAACCCTATGGGGCAGGTCTACTCTGTCCTATAGGAATCAACTCGACGGCAACGGGTTTGGTTTGGTTTACGGTTGTACCAAATGTCTTTTGTCTTCCTTCATGTTTTCTGTTATGTTTTTTTTTTTCTTCTTTTTCATTTTCTCTGACAAGCAATGTTTACTATAATCATGTCTTGATATTGTAACAGCACATTTATGTATTTATTTATTTTTGTGGTTTCACAATAAGCTATTTCATGCCATGAATTGAGATTTTCTTTTAGTCTGAGAAAATCTATCATCTTTGTGAATTTTTTTTCTTGTTATATGTGAGTAGTTCGGTTTTTCTCAGGGATAGTAATTGCTTTACGTTGTACATCCATTGTCTCTTTTTATGTTGAATATATCCTAACCTACCTGTTTTTAATTATTTTTCATTTGACCTTTGTGTTCTGCATGGTTTACTCAATCTGTTCTCCATACCACTGAGTTTTTTTTTCAAGATATGTTACATACTTGAATATTTCTAATATTATTTTAAGCTTGATGTTTCCTAATTTTTTTTAACTCTAACAATCCCTTTTTTATCTTTTTTCAACTGGGCAAAAATACATGCGTGTGTGTATTTTGTAGTCTATGTTATCTTTTATTGCCTTGAGCAAGTAAAACAGTTGCTGTCTAAAATGTTCTGCTTCATGGCATAAATCATCTTAAAAAATATATGCTCTTGACTTTATTCTTAAGATGATGGCTTTTTTCTTTTTTTTATTTCAGATTTTTTTCTCCCTTTCCTTTTTATTGTCTTTGAGTGATGGTAGGTTCATCCAAGCTACTATTTGCCAACAAATATTATAAGACGTGTTTTCTTTGATGCTTTTTTTCATTTACCTGATTATCACCATTGAGCAAATTTGTCTCTTCCTTGGAGTTTTTGAGCCCTGGGTTTGGAAAGTTTTCTGTCTCATTAAAAAGGTATCTTTCTGGATTGAGATTATCCCAAACTGATAATAAGCTGCTTATTTTTGCAAAAATTGTAGTTAGAGGAAAGTTACATAACACGCAGGCTCTGTGTGTGTGTGTGTGTGTGCGCGTTTGAGTGAGCTTTTCCTTACTAAACCATTCCCATCCTTGATTCTCCCCACCCACATCAGCTATTTTCCTGGGGACTATTGGTCTGAAGTAGAGAAAATTTTTCTGAATTGATTGGTTCCTGTCTCGAGAATCTCAAGTTCTCTTTTTATTTAGGTGAGATCCCCCCTGTGACGGAATAAGCAGAAAGCCTCATCCCAAAATACAGTCTTGGTTTACCCCAAGGGAAAGAGAAGTCTAGGTTAAATACTCCAGCTTTGGAGTCCACAGGCATGTATTCCATTCCTAACTTCAAGCTGTGTGAAGCCAGATTCAATAAAGATTGCTAAATGAGTAACTATGGACAGCTTTTTGGGACAAAAGCCAAGTCTGAATATTATCCCTTTCCTGAACACTGGCACATGTATGTTCCAGTTACATTTTCCACCCCTGGACGTTTATTGGCAGGCATTTGAGCTAGTTTAGTAAGTTCTGGCTTCATGGTGGATAGTGGTGCAACTGCCTAAAAACCAAGGAACTTGGTTTGTACCACACTGGAGTGTTAAGAGCCATTTGTAGGAGGGAGTATTTCCTGGAAGAGTGAATGTGTGAAACTTTTGTGTCTTTTGACTTCTGTACATCGAGATAGGAATCCTGGTGGCACAGTGGTTAATAAGGCTTCCAAGTATGTTTACTATTTCCTTTGTGTTAGGGAAAGTACGGTTACCTGCATCTGGAAATATTCAAGTAAATGAGTTATTTGGGGGGTGAAAACAGTTTGTGATGCACTTCCTGGGTCATGGTACCATTTTGCACTGCATGTGTGATATGCTTAATGGAACATGGTGCCAATATGCACCGTGTGTGATGTGTTTCATGGAACCTGGGACTGATATGGCCCCCTTGCGTTAGCCACCTCCCTGATGACATCTTTTATAAAGTGCTCGCTGGGAAGTTGAGTAAGCTATTTTATGGCTCAAGTGTGATGTACTTCCTGGAATGTGGTACTGATATGTACCATGTTTGTGATGTATTTCATGAAACATGGTTCCAATATGGACTGCTTGCAATTGGCACCTCATTTTTTCTAATGATAAAAAACTGCCAATAAACAATGATTCAGCAGCCATTCCATTAGTGAATAAACATGGTATCATCAAAAATTTCCACACACACAGACACACACACACAAATTCATCCATGAAAGGGTTATTTTTATTTTGGGTCAATAAACATCATCTCTTTATGCCTTCTCTTTTCTCATCTGCAAAAATGGGTAAACATAGTGACTCGCACAATGGTATAAAGAGGATTAATGAGATAATGTTTGCAAGGACTTATTCCAGTACCTGGCCCATAATAAGCAATGCAGAATAGTACAACTATTTATTTTACAAATGGGAAACTGAGACCCAGAGTCACAATGATAGAACTAATCCTTGATGTCTGACTTAACTTTAGCTCTTACCGAAAGAAAGGAGTGAAATTAGTCTTGTTATTTTGTTCTGTGTGTGTGTTTGGATATACATTCACTTGAATGAACATAATACACACCCAAAGTATGAATAGAGCATATGCATTGGAAAAAAAGAAAGAAAATCTCATCTCTTCTGTTTTAACATGGGTTGCATGATTGTTTTGGTTTTAGGACTTTGCTTGATTTTTTCCTTCTGAAAATTTTTTTTTTAACTAACACTTCTGTCTTTTTTCATAATTTTTCTAAAAGGGATGTAAAATTTTTCATCAAGTTAAAAGCCGATTTTTAAGAAGTTTTTTTTTAATGGCCAACCACAACCTAATCATTATGATGCCCTTTTTCTCCTATATTGGAATGGAGATATTTTAAGATTGGCTGATACCCATGAGATGAGCTGTGGAGGTCTCCCGTGGAAAGGGGACAGCATTTTCCATCTATTCCACTGAATCGACTTGGCTGCTTTGATGATAAGGGTGACGTCTGAAATATGGGAGAAACAAGCACTGAGGAAGTTCAGCACTTCTCTTCTTATACTGGCCCAGGTTCTAGTCACTTATTTACAGTCCATAGCAACCTCACCAAGTAGTAGGTCTCAGCTTTTCCTGGTAGGTAGCATTTTCCTTGAACATCATGGGGCAGGAAGTCCTAGTATGTAAATCCATTTGCACAGCAGAGTCAATATCATCTGAGAATTTTTAGTTATTTTAATTAAAGATTTGTAGAAGACACTATATGGAGAAAATCCGAATCTCTTAAGGATGAAGCTCAGGATTTAGGATTTTTAATAACTGCCATGATTTTGTTGATTTTTTTAAAAGGAGGAGTATAAAGATTTGCAACTCAAAATGTGGATCTTACACAGGAAAAATTAACATTACCTGGGAGCTTATTAGAAATGCAGAATCTCAAGTCTTACACCAGACTTACTGAGTCAGAATTTGTATTTTGACAGGATCTCCAGTTCATTCATATACACATTAATGTTTGAGAAGCACTGGTTTACTTCAGTGTTTAACAATCCTGCCTACATGTTAAAATCGTCTGGAGAGTTTTTTTAAATCAGTAAGGCCCAAGCCAGCAAAAGACTCTGATTTAATTGTCTGAGGGCATGCCCAGGCATCAGTGTTTTCTAAACGCTCCTCATCTAATTCTAATATCTAACAGGTTGAGAACTACAGATTCAATCATGTAATAAGCAGCCATTAGATGATGCCAGAGCTCCCTGTCTGTGTTGGCTTCAACCCCAAGCCGTATCAGCATCACCTTTGCCTCCACAGTAGACAATAAGTTAAACTGCTTATCACAAGGCTGGCAAGTTGCAAACTCCTGTTGGGCCCCACAGTGCTAGGACTATTCTTGGCTAGAGGAGAAGACAGCAGACTCTGTCTCATATCCCCATTGCTCCCCTGAGGGTCCGTATTTACGACCCTTCCAAGGGCAGGAAATAGAGATTGTCCCATTTTTAGCTTGCTTTATTTCAGAATCCTTTGTGATTCTGTGTATTAACTTTGATATACCTGATATGTGATTTATTCACTCAGTAATGACACTATCAGAAAGTCCTATCCACCCTCTCCAAGACTGTCTTTAGGCACACAGAAAAAGGAAAATGTCACTGATTGAACTTTTTTAACTGCTTTACTTCAAATTCAGGATGGGAATGGTTACCAAAAGAGCAATATGACTTTGAAACTTGTAAGGAAAGAGTGTAAACTGCACTCTTTGTAATTATACAGATTTGATCCCAGCTAGATATGGCTCAGAGTCTTCCTGAGGTCAGAAAATACCATGCCTCTATATTCAAAATGCACAGTCTAAAAAACCTTTCAGTATCCCAAAGGAAGGAATCCTTTTGTTTTCATGAATTCCTTTAGCAATAATTGCTTGCGCACGTGTTTGATGATGAATACTGAACTGACTTGCAATATTTCTTTTGTAGGTCTTTTGAATTATTTTTAAGTTTTATTGTTATTTCACTTTCATACATTGTTTCTCTAAATAGGCCATAAACTCAATGAAGGCAGGAAATATATCCCCTGTTTATTAGCACCCTTCCATTGAGCAGAAGCTCTTTTTTTTTTTCTTCTTCTTTAACACACTAGAATATAAAATTTAACATGTTTGGGCTATTTGGCTTTTATTCTTAACCCTAATGGATATTTTCCCATTTCTGAGTTATGTTACATATGTTACATGTTGCTTATAGTACATATATTACACATATATACAATGCTCTTTTTAAGAAGTTGATTTTGTATTTTAAAATGTTCCACATATAATGAACAAAAACTCTGGCTCTTTTAACAAGTTCTCAAGGTTAGACAATGGTGAATACACACACACACATACACACACACATATATGTCTATTTTAACAGGAAAAATCCTACCTTCTCAGCACTCAGATGTTGAATACATAGCAAAGAGCAAGCCCTCATCCTGAAAGAGGACACTAGCAGATCCGTTGGGATAGCTGTAAGCTGCATTCTACATAACTAAAGACAGCTTGTGTAATAAAAACCTATGCATATTAATGCATTGCCCATAAAAGGCACACAGGAGAAGACCCACCACAGTATATTGAAGGGACCAAACAGATTTCCCCTTCCAGTTCCTTTATAATATTGATGTCAGTATATTTAGAATTACATATATATATATACATATATATACATCAAACCTGTTGCTGTTGAGTCAATTCCGACTCGTAGCAGCCCTATAGGACAGAGTAGAACTGCCCCATAGGGTTTCCAAGGAGCAGCTGGTGGGTTCGAACTGCTGACTTTTTGGTTAGCAGCCGTAGCTCTTAACCACTACACTAACAAGTCTTTGGACATTTTATTAGGAGGGACCAGTCCCTGGAGTAGGACATCATGTTTGGTAAAGTAGAGGGTCAGCAAAAAAGAGGAAGACCGTCAATGATATTGATTGACACAGTGGCTGCAACAATGGGCTCAAGCATAACAATGATTATGAGCATGGTGATGGACTGGGCAGTGTTTCGTTCTGTTGTATATAGGGTCGCTATGTGTCAGAACTGACTCAATAGCACTAACAGTAACAACAACAAATGATATATTTAGTATTAAAAAAAAAAAAAAACTCCTTTCACTGACAGGCATATTTTGCATGCTGAGGTTCCAAGGAGTTCTGTGTGGGAGAGTTAGGGAAAAGAGACCTGACGGAGATATACAAATATGAACTTCACTTAAGGAAATCATAGACTGATGGCAGAGCTCTATAAAAAATGATTCTAATACTGTGCAGTGCAAAGTGAATTAAGAAGGCTTTACAAAAAAGACTTCTTAAAGTAAGAGAGGAAGGGCAAAATGAACAGCTTATGTTGTTGTTGTTGTTGTTAGGAGCAGTCAAGTTGGTTCCAAATCAGTGATCCTGTGTACAACAGAACAAAACACTGCCAGATCTTGTGCAATCCTCACAATCCTTGCTGTGTTTGATCCCACTCTTGCAGCCACTGTGTCAATCCATCTCCTCAAGGGCCTTTCTCCTTTTTGCTGACCCTGTCCTTTACCAAGTATGATGTTCTTCTCCAGGGACTGGTCTCTCCTGATAACATGTCCAAAGTACATGAGACGAAGTCTCGCCATCCTCGCTTCTAAGGAACGTTCTGGCTGTACTTCTTCCAAGATAGATTTGTTCATTCTTCTGGAAGTCCATGCTATATTCAATATTCTTCACCAGCAACATAATTCAAATGAATCAATTCTTCTTTGGTCTTCCTTATTCATTGCCCAGCTTTCTCATGTATATGAGGTGATTGAAAATACCATGGCTTGGGTCAGGCACACCTTAGTCCTCAAAGTGACATCTTTGCTTTTTAATACTTTAAAGAGGTCATTTGCATCAGATTTGCCCAATGCAATACATTGTTTGATTTCTTGACTGCTGCTTGCGTGGGTGTTGATTGTGGATCCAAGTGAAATGAAATCCTTGACAACTTCAGTATTTTATCCTTTTATCATGATGTTGCTTATTGGTCCAGTTATGAGGATTTTTGTTTTCTTTATATTGAAGTGTAATCCATACTGAAGGCTGGCTGTAGTCTTTGATCTTCCTTAGTAAGCACTTCAAGTCTTCTTCACTTTCAGCAAGCAAGGTTGTGTCATCTGCATATCTCAGGTTGTTAATGAGTCTTCCTCCAATCCTGATGTCCTGTTCTTCATATAGTCCAGTTTCTCAGATTATTTTCTCCTCTATGCCAAAATTTTACTTGTGTGTTATATTAATGATATTGTTTGAAAATTTCTTCATTCTGTTGGATCACCTTTCTTTGGAATGAGCACAAATATGGGTCTCTTCCAGTTGGTTGTCCAGGTAGCTGTCTTCCAATTTTCTTGGCATAGAGAAGTGAGCCCCTCCAGTGCCATATCCATTTGTTGAAACATCTCAATTGGTATTCCGTCAATTCTGGAAGCCTTGTTTTTTGCTAAAGCCCTCAGTGTAGCTTGAACTTCTTCCTTCAGTACCGTCAGTTCTTGATTGTACGCTACCTCCTGAAATGGTTGAATATTGACCAGTTATTTTTGGTACAGTGACTCTGTATATTCCTTCCAACTTCTTTTGATGCTTCCTGTGTCGTTCAATGTTTTGTCCATAGAATCCTTCAGAATCGCAACTCAAGGCTAAAAAACAACTTATGCTAAGGCAGGAATTTAGGGAACATTTATTGGCTGAAGCACAGAGTGAGTCTGCAACAAAGAGTGAGAAGGACTATGGAATAAGATGGGGTATTTGATAGATAGGGCAGGAAAATTAACTATGGACTCTTTTGTGCAGTTATTGGTTTGGCATTAATAGTACTTTGATAGATGAGTGACATGGTCTAATTTGTACTTTTGAGGAAAATAATTTCAGCAACAAACCATGTGAACAATGATTTGGAAAGGGAAAAAAATATATTTAGCGCCGCAGTAGCTCAGACAAGAGATTATATGTCTTGATGATGTAGAATCACTGAGATTTTTGACTGATGAGGTGTGGAAGGATGAGGAAGAAGGAAGATTTTAAAATTTCTGAGTTCATGTAATTATCCAAAGTAAGCAATTTTGCTGGGCTTGAGAAAAGATAAATAAATGAGGGTAAATAATGAGTTCATTTTAGGACATATTATGAGTTTCATGTGGCTCATTCCTGATGTTTAATAAATAGTAAGATATATGCATTGAATAACAGAGGAATGGTTTCTGTTAGAGGCAGAAATTTGGACTTTACAGGAGTTTTTTCAAGATGAGTAAGTTTCCCAGGAAAGAAAAAAAAATGATGAGGAATGACTAATTAGGGAGAAAAACATCAAAAGTGGAGAAAAACATATTGTCAGTGAGGTAGGAGTAAAATGAGAAGGAGTAGGATAGTGGAAACAAGTTCAGAGGAGTGTCAGAACAAATAAAAGCTTTTTAAATGCCATGTAGAAGTTAAATAGGAGGAGGATTGAAAATGCAGGGCAGATTTTGGACACTGAAGTCTTTGGTAAGAGCAGTTGTAGTAGATTACAGGGGCAGAATGCAGATAACACAAAGTGAGGAGTGATAGGGAGGAAGTGGTTTCTACTGGTACCAAATTTTCAATGAATTACAAGAAAAACATTCCATGATATCTTCATGGAAGGAGGGAATATAGGAAAGGTTTAGGGAATGTTGAGTATGTTGTCATGTGGGAGAAAAATAGCTAAGAGAGAGGAAGAGCTTGAAGATACAAATGGGTGGGGATAAAGGGGTGTGCTCTCAAATGAGAAGAAGGAATGAAATTAACCTTGAAATACTGAAAGACTCCTGTCCCTCCAAGACAACAGGAAAATAATTAACCATAGATGCAAAGGCAAGTTTACAGGTAGGAGGAATGAAACTCTGGGAGTTTCCACCTGATAGCCTCAAGTTGTTTCCTGTGAAGTAGGCTTCAAGGTGTTCTCCTCAGGGCTTTGAATTGGTTCCTTCTGATTTGAACCCCGATGAGAATTTACATTTCCATCCAAGATATACTGAATCAGAATCTACTTTTTAACAAGATCTCCAGGTGATTCTTATAAGAATCGTGTTAAAATGTAGATTCCGATTCAATATAGCTGGGATGGAAATGCAAATTCTCAGTAGGGGCTCAAACCTGAAGGAACCAGCCTGAAGCCCTGGTTCTCCTGAGAGTGGAAGGGTCAGGGTCCCAGTAGAAAGACTAAGCAGAGTGATGATGGCTTGAAACAGCTGTTTTGCAAAGTAAATAGTATATTAAATGAACACTGGATAGTGTTGAGGACCCATCGAGGGTTGGGATTATAAATTTATAATGCCACTAATTAGAATTATTTTATTCAGCAGCACCAGACAGTTAAGAGGAGGTGTAGAAAGAGTTTGGACTGATTTGTTTGCAGATTGTCAGAAGAGCTAGAGCAAAATGACAAAGGACAAGTGAGTTAAGTATGCTGGTAAGAGTGTAACTGAAGTAGCAGTGTAGGTTAGATAGAAAAAGAAGTAAAATTAGTTGGTTATTAGCTAAATGGAGGTTCTGAGAAAAGTGACCATGTTTAGTGGAGTTGAGTGGATGAGTGAGTTGCAAGAGGTTATATATATCAGCGGGGGGATTTCAGAGAGACAGCCAGCTAAGGATGTGATGGAGAGAAGGAAAAATATCAAGAAATTATGAGGCAAATATTCAAGTCCACGAGTGCAATTAGAAGTCAGCTAGCATGATAGCAGGATTGAATTGAAAAGAAAGATAAAGGCAAAAAAAAAGTATCATTTATATCATACTTCTAGTGCAGTGGTTAAGTGCTTGGTTGTTAGCCCAAAGGTCAGCAGGTTCAACTTACCAGCCACTCCACAGGAGAAAGATGTGGCAATCTGCTTCCATAGAGGTTATAGCCTTGAAAGTCCTATGGGCAGTTCTACTTTGTCCTGTAGGGTTTCTATGAGTCAGAATCAACTTGATGGTAACAAGTATATATAGAAACACAGAGAGAGAGAGAGAGTCTGTGTGGGGTTGTGTGTGTGTGTATTAATCCCTGGGTGGTGCAAATGGTTAAGTGCTTGGTTAGTACCTGAAAAGTTGGTGGTTTGAGTCCACCCACCAGTTCCTTGGAAGAAAGGCTTGGTGATCTACTTCCAAAAAATTCAGCCATTGAAAACCCTATGGAGCACAATTCTACTCTGACACACATGAGGTTGCCATGAGTTGGAATCAACTTGAAGGGAAATTTTTGTTTCTATGTGTATATATGTATATATATCTATGTGTGTATATGTACATATGCACATACATATAAATACACATATATACATATATATATACATATGTGTATATATGTATACATGTACTTGTGACAGATATTTGATCCCATACTTAGAAGCTGAGAGTAGTATAAGAACAGTAAGCCCCAGATAAGCAGGGTAGGTGGAAAGAGGTGAATGAAAGGGAATCCAAGATCTTTGCCTACTTCACAGTTTTACATGGGAAAAAACTCGTCCACAATCAATTTTCCACATGCATCTATGAATCAATTGAAAGTGTTTAGAGAGAAGAAAATATGACTCTGTCCATTTGTGTGTGAGAGAAAGGCAGAGAGATGTCCTAAGCTTGTATCTTCGTTGTTTCGCTATAAATTGCTTTCCAAAACTCATTGGTGTTTATTGTAATTTTCAGTTCATCTTTCCACTCACCTCACCCCGACCTAATTTAAGCCCTTGATCTTAAAAGCCTGTCCCTGGACTTTAATAACACTTATTTAAAAGTCCCCCTGTCTTTTTGCACATTTCAGATGGGGATCACTTTAATCAAATTGTCTTCATGGGGAAATAAATCCTGTAACTCTCCTCTAGTTTGAGTTCAGTCAAGTGCCATGGGCCTCTTTAAGCAGCTGATGGGCAGACTTCTCCAAAATGAACGGCTCCTTTGATGCTGGACAACGGGGTCAGAGCCGCCATTAGTCTGTAGTTCTCTGGGACAATCTGCTAGAATTTAATTCCTCGGATGTCTTTGTGAACTCAACAGAGCCTTCATGTACTTGGGGATCACATATTAACAAATCAGAAAAAAATTAAAAATCCTTGCTTTAGTATAGTAACTCCCTGGTCATTTTTCAATAGCTTGTGTTAATTTTTGATATTATTTCATATAATTTCATACCTGATTTTATAAGATATAGAATATTTGGAGCCCTGGTGGCACAGTGGTTAAGAGCTCAGGCTGGTAACCAAAAAGTTAGCAGTTCAAATCCACCAGCCTCTCCTTGGAAACCCTATGGGAACATTTCTACTCTCTCCTGTAGGGTCACTGTGAGTCAGATGGCAATAGGAAGAGAGTATTTATGATAGTCAATTCATATAAACCTTATCTTTTAAATTCCATCAGGAATTTCTGAATATAGCCTTCGATTAAGTAAACACGTATAGTTAATGTACAATTGAAAAAAAAACAAAAAACTAGGAAACCCTATGGGGCAGTTCTGCTCTGTCCTATAGGGTTGCTATGAGTCAGAATTGACAGCACACAACAACAACACTCAACAGCACACAACAACAACAACAGCAGCCTAAAATGATAACCCAAGTTTAGTAACATGAGTCTGTACCATTTCATTAGCATAGTTTGATGGTGAACACTGAGAGACTTACAAATTTAAGAATTGTAGATCATCCTGAACAGTTGCATACATGTATGTAAAAACTAGATACCAGATAACAGCTTTATGCTAAGTGCTTTGGATAGTGATAAACAGAACACAGTCTCTGGCCTTAATATAATATTTAGAATCAGAACAAATCAGAGGATACAAAATACTCTTTAAAATCTGTTTTTCCTTTTGTTTCCATTTTAATTTTGCTTTAATGGAAACTATTTGTGACAGTTAACCTGATCCCATATTGGCTTCTTTTCAGTGCAGCTCTCAGGGTTAGTAATACTAAACCCATATCTGTGCCCGATCCAGGTCAGTGTGTAAGAACAGAACTTATATAACGTTACCTTTCCTAACCCCTTATCAGGAGCCCTGGTGGTGTTGTGGTTAAGAGCTCAGCTACTAATGAAAAGATCAGCAGTTCAAATCTGCCAGCCGCTCCTTGGAAACCCTATGGGGCAATTCTCCTCTGTCCTATAGGGTCACTATGAGTCGGAATCAACTGGACAGCAATGGATTTGTTTGTTTTGTTTCTATCCCTTTATTATACGGTAAGGAGTCCTAGTAGCACAGTGGTTAAAGCACTTGGCTGCTAACCTAAAGATCGGTGGTTTGAACCCATCAGCTGTTCCATGAGAGAAAGATGTGGCATTCTGCTTCCATAAAGATTACAGCCTTGGAAACCCTATGAGGTAGTTCTTCTCTGTCCTATAGGATCACTATGAGTTAAAATTGAATAGATGGCAGTGGGTTTTTGGTTTTGTAGTAAGGTTTACTCAGTCTAAGGATTTGGGACTCTTTTCCTTCTAGGTTCCTTAGTATTATTACTTTCTGTCACATACCACCATATTTCTCTCCTTCATCACCTTTATTTTTCTAATTATTATTATTTTTCTCTCTACAAAGAGCAGAAGAATTTAGGAATTGATTCTAAAATAATCGAGTACGTGAAAGAAGTTATAAGTATTGTTGAAAGGATGTTGTTTTGTTGTAGTTTTTTGTTTGTTTTTTTAATATGAGAAAAACTTTGCAGACAAATTAAATGCCGCCAAATCAGATAATGGTATATCCACTTAAGACAGAAGAGTTATTCCTAGCCTCTAGACTCATAATGTGGGCTATAGTAATGCGTGTAATTCATCTTACACAGTGCTTGCTTGAAGACACATAACACATTTTATTGTCACTATTATTTTTGTTAGTATATTCCCAACTACCTACAAAACATTTCAAATTCAACTTGGCTTGGATATTTGATTATTTCTTGGAAATGTCTTTTGAATTTACTTAATTTCCTTCCCCACTGACACAAGCCTAGTACAGACAGGCATCATTTGCGTAGATTAGAGCCACAGCTGCCTGCATTTATTTTCTTTCTATCTTCTAATTCATCTTCAACTGCTGCCAAACAATTCTTCAGAAAAATTCCTTTTCAGAGAAGTGGCATGTCTGTATAAAGTGTTAATAATCATAGTGGTTATTTTAAATAGAAAAATGGCATAACATCTTATCACACAGACAAAACTTATGAAATGAGAAAACTGGAAGTATGGCCTTCTGATTTTACTTTAAACCTATTTATTCACTCTCTTAGAGTCTTTTACTTTTTCTATCCCTTTCTATCATACATTTCTGTTCCAGTATGAGGGATGATGTCTGTGGGGTAAAGAATTTAACTTGTCCAAGAAAATTTGGTCTTTGTCCTCTAAAATCTGGGCATTTCCACAGTGATTGAAGTGTCTTTGTTGAGGCCTCCAGACTACACCTGAGGGTTTATGCTAGTGAGGTGACTCAGGTGGGTGCCAGTCAAGTCAGAAAGACCACTGTGTGATATCAGCTGACCACAGGGAGTAGGGGTATGATTCTATCAATCATGCCTAATCAGTGAGGCCCCAATAAAGGCTCTGTACACAGGAAGCTTCATGGGTTCCCTGGTGAAAGACATCAATGTCCTTGGTGGGGAGGGGGTGGTGTGTCCCTTTTGGGACATGAAAACTTCACATCCCAGATCTCACCTTATGTGTATCTTTATTTGTATCATTTTTACTATAATAAAACTGCAATCATAAGTATAGTGCTTTCCATGAACTCTGTGCATCGTTCTAGTGAATTATTAAACCAGAGGGAGTAGTGGGAGCCAGCACGTCAGAAGTGTGGGGACCCCAGGAACCCCTGAGTTTATGACTGATATCCTGAGGAATTAGAGGGAACCCCCAAATTTGTAGGTAGCAGGTCACAAATGAGGATGATGTGGGAACTTCCAAGCTTGCATTTGGTATCTGAGGTCTTGGGCACACTTGGCAGTCTGGAGAACTGTGTCCTTTATCTCGTGAGGTCTGACCTAGCTCCAGGTGGTTAGGGCCAGAAGAGGAAGTGCTGCATGTGCAGCTGGTGTCAGAACAGAAGCGGAACAGAGGGGAACAGAAAGATAATGAATTGATTTGGATTGATCAACACAGTTTGGTGTCAGAGAAGTGGGATTTTGATTTTCCACCCAATGTCTTAACATTTACTTTAACATTACTTAGATTTTCCTTGTTATTTAAGATCATTACCAACTCTTTCTTCATTCTTTTTCCAGACAAAATAATCAAATTTTTTAAACAATTACCCCAATTTTTTATTTTTCTAAATTCTTATTAATTCATGTTTGTTTTGTTGCCCCACTGTAATAATTAATATGCTTTCATTTTTAAGTGAAAGCAAGCTAACTAAAATTAGATAGCTCAATAAGGGGAAGGTAATGGCTCTCATGACTAGAACAGGTGAGGGCTTTCGCTACGGCCAAACCAGGAGCTCAAACAATCTCACAGGGCTCTGATTCTCTCCAAATCTCTTGGCTTAGAATGACTTCCTGGTGACATCATTCTTAGGTAGATGCCGTCCATGGGGGGGAAAAATGGCTACTGGCAGTGCACATGATACATCCTCATGGCTCATAAACTAAAAGGAAGAGAGACCCCTTTTATCCCAGTATTAAACTTCAGGGGACATCCATTTGCATTTCCATACTTCATTCAGGAAGGCGGGCTCTTCTGATGGACAGCTTAAGCTGTGTGCCCAGTCCTGGGGCTTGGAATAGAAATAAATTGATAGACCCACCAAGACTCATGCAGAGAGGCTAGGGGAGTCTATAAAAGAATGGATCCTAGTCAAAACAGAGTTATTTGTCCACTTTACTGGTATGGTTGTATCTCAGGTACTTTATTCTCTATATACTGAAATTGGCAGCCCCACCCACCAGTCCTGACCTCTCAGTTCCCTCAGTCCAGTCAAAGACAAATACTTTCCTCATTTTTCCACAGAGTCCTGGACACTTTGCCCCCTCTAATTCCATTAGCTTAAATGTTAAGGGTCTGTGTACATTACATATGTATATTGCAGAGTAAATTAATCTGAAATGCATTACCCATAAAAACAGTGGATATATTTCAGCTTTTCTGATAGTATATATGATTATTCTCATTTACATTTTCCAGGAAGGGATAATGGTTTATTTTCTAAGAATTTGTGATATGGATTTTTAATTCCAGCATGAAATAGATAAAGGTATTGTATTTTACAATCTACACAGGAACAAGAATTTAATGTGTGTGAACAGACTGCTTATTTACTAGAATAAAATATCCTAAATGAATTCAGTGTGTTCGTAGACAGCGTACACTGAAAGCAGTAATTGGAAAAATACATCACCAGTCAAAATGTTCTTGCAGTCTTGGGTTGGAGGTAGAGATCCTTCTAAAGTCTTTGTTTCATCTGGTTGGAGTATGCTGGAATTACTGACTGAGACTCACATCTAAGCAGTTTAAGCTACAAAACTACAAAGGATGTAGATGGACCCATAGCTTAGTTAAACTAATTAGTTAAATAATTCTTAGACTCTCTTAAAATCTAAAAACAGCTTCTGCATGAATTATAATGACAAAACTTGAATTTCTATTATAAAGTAAAACATGTATGTAATAACTATGACATCGAAGCAACTGTAGTAAGCAATTATTATGTTTTAGAGGAAATAGTGTATTTTTGTTAGGGTGATTCACACATTTTGAAACCATGGGCACTTTATGTTGAGAACATCATGAAAAGCTAATTTTATTAGTTAATAAAGCTGTTGCAACAGAGAAGATCTTAATGCTTAACAAATAGAATATTATATCTTGCTCACTAAAAGATCAAAACAGCCATTCCTGATTGATAGCTGCAGCTATTTTGCTTCACTCAGTCTTGCATGGAGCCAGGCTGAAGAATCTCTGTCATCTTGAACTTGTGGCTTCCAGGGTCTCCCTGGGGCTCAGGACAACTTGTGACCCTCAAGCTGTTTATGGGGTGCTGTGGATACCCTACAACTGGCAGATTCAGTGCAAAGTCTCACTCCTACCCAAACCTGAGCAGAATTTTGCAAGTAGCTTGAGCCTTGATGGTGATTGGAATCCTGCTGAAACTGATGCAGTTTATTGGCATGAAATATATAAAGTGCATGGAAGATTATGAAGTACAAAAGATATGCATGGCTTTCATTAAAACATACTCTTTTTGTTGTTGTTGCAGATCTGACTATTTTAGTTCTCCTAGCATGATAGGGCAATAGAATTGTTCAAGAATTATATGACCCATGCTAGGAGCCCTAATACACGGCATAAACACAATATGAACCATAAATAACAATGCACAAGCACCAGAAGAGAGAC
>NW_004444128.1:3377923-3395673 GCF_000243295.1 Trichechus manatus latirostris | reverse complement strand
ATTGTACTGAAACTTGAATTAATTTGGAGTTAATAACAACTCAAACCAAAAACAAACCCGTTGACATCAAGTCAATTCTGACGCTTAACAACCCTATAGGACAGAGTAGAACTACCCTCTAGGATTTCCAAGGCTGTAAATCTTTACAGAAGCAGACTGCCACTTCTTTCTCCCATGGAGTATCTGGTGGGTTTGAACCACTGACCTTTCAGTTAGCAGCTGGGTGTTTAAACCACTGCTCCACCAGGGCTCCTTTTAATAACAGTACCTAATATTAATTCAGCTGTTAACACCTGCTAGGCCCTATTATAAATGTGTTTTTTATATAGCTGATATAATTCTGTCATATTTTTATTAGGTGCCATGGAGTCGTTTTTGACACAGTGACACCATGTGACAGAGTACAACTGACCCATAGGGTTTTCTTGGCTCTAATTTTTAAGGAAGCACATCACCAGGTCTTTCTCTCTCAGAGCTACTGGATAGGTTCAAACCACCAAGCCAAGCATTTAACTGTTTGAGCCACTGGGGATCCTTAATTTAATCCTAATTACAGTCATATCAAATATGCATTGTTAATTATATACATTTTACATATGGGGAAATGAAGCTCCGAGAAATTAGACAAGTTGTCTAGTAAGATGGTGGAGTTTAGATTAAATCCTAGACATCTTAGATTCAGTCTGAGCTCTTAATCAGTATGAGGACAAAAGACATAACCCAAAGAACTCTAGGGTTGGAGCCCCAAAGCCCTTTGTAAAACCATGTTCTATTTAATAGGGTTTCTATATATAGGATATGATGCCACTGTAATGCATGTTATTTATATTTGTTGTTAAGTGCTGTCAAGTTGGTTCCGACTCATAGCAACCCCATGTACTACAGAACAAAACATTGCCTGGTCCTGCACCATGCCCACAATAATTGTTATGCTTGAGCCCGTTGTTGCAGCCACTGTGTCTATCCATCTCCTTGAGGGTATTTATATTTACACACATATGTTTTCAAACAGTTTAATATTCCAACTGGGTAGTAATGGAGAATTTAAGATAAAACCTTTAAAATATCATTAAAAGAAACCCATATCCTACTTAAAATTAATAGGCTATGAGGATATAAACTCAACATTAATGACTTTTTAGGTTTGCTTTTCAATTATTATTCTTCACAACAGTCTTAGTTATCTAGTGCTGCTATAACAGAAATACCCAAGTGGATGACTTTAACGAAAAGAAATTTATTCTCTCACAGTCTAGGACGCTAGAGGTCCAAATTCAGGGCGCCAGCTCCAGAGGAAGTCTTTCTCTCTCTGTCAACTCTGGAGGAAGGTCCTCATCATCGATTTTCCCCTGTTCTAGGAGCTTCTCAGTGCAGGAACCCTGCGTCCAAAGTATGCGCTCTGCTCCTGCCTCTGCTTTCTTGGTGGTATGAGGTCCCCATGTCTCTCTGCTTGCTTCTCTCTTTTATATCTCAAAAGAGATTGACTTAAAATACAGTCTAATCTTGTAGATTGAATCCTGCCTCATTAACATCATAGAGGTAGGATTTATAACACATACAAAAATCACATCAGATGACAAAATGGTGGACAGTCACACAGTACTGGGAATCATAGCCTAGCCAAATTGACACACATTTTGGGGGGACACAATTCAATCCATAACAACAGCTCTTCATCCTTTCTATCTCCAGCCTCTCACACCACACTCATGTCTTCATCATTTTCACATATTTTTCTCCCAGATACGAGTTTCCTCTGCTCTCTGAAAGTAGAGTGTTCCTGTGAAACCTTCCATAAGCAGAAATGGAGTAAAGTGAAGAAGCAATTACCATTAATTTATATCATAAGAATTTTTTAGCATTTCCAGACCCAAAACATGACCTATGAAATTATGCTAAATAATACATAAAACTCTTATAAGCTCTCTTAGACTTTTCTGATGCCTTAGGAGACATCTTGCTGACAAATACACAAAATAGATCGAGATAAAGTGCAGATGCTCTCAGACACAGTTCTAAGCTATGGCGGCTTGATGCTGAGATACTGAACGTAGTTGCTGGGGAAGGAGCTTGGTGATGCCACTGTCACTGCTCAGGGTGTGCACTGCCTCTTTGACGGCTCCCTGTAAAACAAATGCTGAATGCCCCTTTTCACGTTTTTTCGTAAAAGCAAAAACTCTCTTGGGATTTCTTTTGGTTTACAAAACAGATACTAATGTAGGTCTTTCCTAAAAGCGAAGTGGGGTAAAGTGAACTACTGAAAAGCAGGGGATACTTGTGTTTACTTGGCTCCTTTTGTGGAAAGTGATTAAATCATTTAGCCCTAAAGACTAGATTCAATGGATAATATGCTGTTATAATTCAATGAAAAGACAGTTTTTGTTGTACAAGACATCTTTGTTTTCCTAACAGGGAAGAGAGCACAGCACTCAGTGTGGAACCATTCTGAATACATAAGATTATAACTGGTCTTTAAAGGACTTACTCCCTATTGTGTATATTGTGTTAGTTTTTGTCAGTTCTTCATCTGGGCAAGACACTGTACTAAGTGTTTTGACTAACTGATTCATTTAATCCTTATTAGAGCCTTATGTGTTGATACTATTTTTATCTTCAGTTGAGGTATTTGAGACTTAAAGTGGTTAAATCACATGATCAGCTAGTTAGGGAAGGAGCCTGGTTCTGAACCCAGGAATTATGACTCCAAAACAGGGCTTTGAACTGGTTCATTCTGGTTCAAACACCTGCTGAGAATTTGCATTTCTAACAAGTTCCCAGGAAGTTATACATAAGAATCACCTGGGGATCCTGTTAAAATGTAGATTCTGATTCAGTATATCTGGGATGGAAATGCAAATTCCCAGCAGGGGTTCAAACCCAGAATGAATCAGTCTGAAGCCCTGCTCCAAAAGCAGTCTTTAATTGCTCTACTCTCACCTCTGACTGCACACTTAAATCATGAATTGCCCCAGTTGCACTTATTTTTTTTTTTAATATTGCTTCCTCTAGAATGCATATTTAAATATTTGTCCATTATCTTTGCAACCATTGTTCCTCTTATCCTTCAGTAAGTGTGGTAAGACTTGAGGAGTTTGGAGAAGAATGGTGAGGATCATGAGAGAAACTATTGAGTGCTTGCCCAATGCCAAGTGTTGTCTACACATTTTATTTTAAATATCAATCCATACAAATCCTCACAACAATTTGAGCAGATACTATCATCAAAATATTATAGATGAGGAAACTGAATATCTCAAGAATTAATAACTTTGTCTAGATCTCTCAGCTCTTAAGTGCAGAGCCATGATCCAAACTCAGGTTAGATTGACTCTAAGGCATAGATTCTTTGCCATTAAACTAAGAGTCTTCCTTAAGTAATTAATAAACCAAATTCTTTCATATAAATTATCTAATTTTATCATCACCACAGCCCAAAGTAGTAGAGAATATTAGCAGAAGATAAGGGGGATTTAAATAGACATGCTAGTAATAACTGCTGAGATCATTATCCAGATACATCTGTTTGTCTGCGGCACCTTAATCTTCCCCTTACCATATTTTCTCCAGGCTGCCTTGTCATCGTTACTGTGAGCATTTATCCATTCACTAAGTGTCTATTGTCTACTACTCTTTTCTAGACACAGTTCTGTGTGCTATGAACAGTAGTGAATAAAACAATCCCTGCTGTCTTAGAGCTTTTGGTCTAGTGAGGGAGAAAGATATTAATCAACTAATACAAATATATAATTGAAAATTATAATCAGGGACTGAACTGGTTTGAAGTGGAGGGTTGCAGGGAAGCCTCCCTTAGGAAAGTGGCATTTTAGTTAAGATCTGAAGGATGTATAGAACTTACTAGATATGACCAGTATGGGATAGAAAGAGAACATGCCGAGTCTCCCAAAGAGCTTTTCCTATTAACTTGTGGATAAGTATTTATATAAACATCTTCATTGGCTGATGAGGTCCCATTTGTTAGTTAAGTTTCTTGACATGGTTTGAGCACTCAATCTCTGTAACTGTATAGGCATCTACATAGTTAAATGCATGACATTTCTTAATCATAGTCACCTTATCCAACAGCCTCAATCATTATCTGAAATGTACTTTTCAAGGAGAAAAGAAAAAAAGGTTAGTTGATTCTATGTCATGTATGAAGGGGTTGATGAGATTAAGAATATAAAATGTAGCCTCTGGTGCTTAAAAAATACATCCATAAGGGAACCATTAAATAATAAAAGCAAATAGCCCTTCACATTTAATTAAATAATTGACATGTCTTTGATAGCACCAAATCACCAACCATTTCAAGTATCATGTTGAGCATATTTATATAAACAGCTAGAGAAATAGATGTGTTACACATATTATAGATATACATATTTTTTTTTAATTGGTAGCTTAAAACAGGTTTTATGTGCAGAATTCACTTGTATACCACATCTAAATAAATGGGACAATATCCTGTAGAGAGAGTTGTCTGTTTTGATTTGTGATATTTACCAATATCCCCTGACATGAAATATACTTTGTAGCTGAGTGGTTCATAATTATTCAGTGAGATATTACATTTGATTTGGAGTAAATTCTTGGAATTATTGGACTTGGAATATGACTCTAAGTATTTCAGACTTTATTCCCCAGATATATAGGAATTCAACAAAAGAATATTCAGTTTTTTCAATTCAAGAGTCAGAAAGACATGCTTATAAGATAGCTCAAGAAACTATTTCTTAACAGAGAGATACTGTTACATGTAAAGTGGAGTTCTCAATTTGGTGTCAAAGAAGTCAACACCTGAAAACACAGTAAACTAAGACCAATTAGCAATGTCCAGCCTGGCATCATTCACTTGATATACTGTGAAATAAAACAAAAACAAACAAACAAACAAACAAAAACAATCCAGCACTCTATTTGAAATAATAGGAATAACACATTAGCAGAAACTTGCTAAATCTTAGTCTAACAGTCACTACTATGTGAGGGAAGGTGCACTTTCTCAGGAACAAGAAGACCAGGAGCAAGGTCTTCCCTAGGCTTCTGCAGAGAACCCAGCAAACACTGTTGGTTAAAGCCCTTGAGGACACAACAATAAATGACACGTGGGAGACATTTTTGGTCAGTACATAAAACATATGTTCTACCTAATTGACGGTACCATGATTGTCACTATTATCAGTTTTTCAAAGGCATTATTGGTTACTGGATATATTTGTAACAAGAAATCATAAATCATTTATTACTTTACTATAGATCAGGTCTGGAGACATCACTTTGATATATACTCAGCATAGGTGGATATAGCCAGATGTGTGGTGGACTAGAACAGAGAACAGGCCCGTGTTTGCCTTGACCCTGAAAATGTGATCTGGGGGGTAACTGAGGCAAAACAAAGGCAGTTTCATGAAGAAGCACTGTGTACATAGGTGGTTGGGAGGGCCTGGCTAACCAGTCTAAACCCCCTTCATTATCCCACACTAACTGGTCCACCTCCTCCTTACTATGAGTACTGCCCCATGGCAGGACGCTAAGCCAAATTCATCTCTCAAAGCTGAGCATATCATCTCCAGTAGTTCAGAGTTAACTGCTCAGCCTTGAAACTCCATACAGCTATACAGAGAAAGACAAGTGCTAAAGCAGACAGGTAAAAATTATCAGTGATGCGGCATCTGTGAGGGTCGGCTCCAAGCTGGTCAACAAAGGAGTCTTCCCTGTGGATCCCCGAATTACACATGATGTATATCTTGCAGGCATGCTTATTTTTATTTTGAATATTTGTGATTTAGCTGCGTCCTGTGCCTTTCAGTGTATTAAAATATATCTTTTTATATTTCTAGATGCGAATGCCTTTGTCATAAATCTTCATATTATATGCTACCTTGTTGTGGAGCATGGTTATTCTTATTGTCACATAGTTTCACTCTGCCGATCTTTGTTTCATTCAAGGTTCCATTTCACTTGGAAATGTGAATTTTGTTTACTGGAAACAGGGGAAGTGAAAAAAAAAATACATTGAGAACATTTCATTAGGTCTTTATTCCTGCCTTCTTATTTCCATTTATTCTGTTCCACTTAATAGTGAATGAGTTCAATGTAATTTCAGCTGCAGCATATTCTGCCAAGATTCCATTTTCAAAATGTGTGTGTTTTAATTGGGCTTCATGTGGTGATACATGCAGGACTCCCTGCTAGTCCTTTTCCAACTTCTATAATTCTCAGCACAGATGGTTTTTATTACACTACTTCTTCCTCCCACCCTTCACCACCCTGACAATAAATACTGATACAGCACCCTGAGGTATTCATTCTTCTTTAGGCCTCCAAACAGACCAGACAGCATCTCATGATTGGGAAGAGTTGACAGTGGGAGGACAGGTTCATTACAAAGCAGTCGAGCCGACCCAGTCACCACCCTTGTGAATTTGAAACAGTGCAAGAAAAAATGGACCAGCTTTTACTGTAGTCAGATTTCAATCCTGGTGCTCCTTAAGGTTTATTTCCGTTTCTTTTATTCTTTATTTTTAATTCCACAGAGTAGAGAGTGAGATGGAAAAAGAATATCTAAATTAACTTTGAAAGAGCACCCTGCATTTCAGGAGGGTGAGTGGACAATGTGGAAGAAGCTGATAGTTTGAGAACTTAAAGGTTAAGAAAGCAAAAGAGCTGCTTATGAGTATATGCTCTAAACAGAAATACAGGAGAAGTGTGATTCAGAAATGTGAACCTAGAGCTAAGTTTCCCCTATGATGCTTTGCAGAACTTCAAGGAAGGAGATTGCCCACCTCCACAGATTTCATTGTAAAGGAAATTGATCTATTTTGGGGAGAATATATGGGATAGCATGTATACCATGAAGATAAGAAAAGCCATCCTGGTCTAAAAGCTCCAGAAGTTTGATTTAAAGTTTTACCTGGTAAAAATGCCCCAAGAATTTTTAAATAAACTTCATTAGTTTTGCCAGGCTGACTATTGATACTTAGAAAAGCTAATCTAAATCCTAAGTAACACTAATTGTAGTTGATAATTGTTTTCCATGCCTTCATTTCTGAGTGTGAAAACTATTATAATCAGAATAAGCTGACTTAAAAACCATCTTTACGCTTCGTAATGTCAATGGATATTTGTCTTTTTTGAATGATTACCACTCCAGTGCCTTTGTTGTTTACATGCTCCCTAATACTTCTGTTTTTTTCAATCCATAGACCATTTCATGCTTTCAGAAACATTATTTGAAACAAACCTTCAGAAAGGCAAGCAACAGGGAAAGCCAGCAGACTGTCATTTATACAGTTTAGAAAGAAATATTACATTTTCAAAGCCAGAAAAATATGGATGATGCCTAGGATAACGTTATAAATGCAAACATTAATGGTATATAGAGTATTTGTTCCTTCAGTTTGGAAATGATTTTTATTGTTTGGAAAAGGTAGAATGTCTCGTAGAGCTGAGCAAAAACTAGACTTGGAGGATTTCACTATGTTACCAAGTATCCAACCTAGAAACTGACAAAGCAGGAATCACAGAGGTTTCAAGATGATGCTGAATTAAGAACAAGCTGTATAATGTTAAACATTTAAAATTGCATTAATATTTAGAATCTCTAGTTCTGTTCAAAAGGAGCCCTGGTGGTGCAGTGGTTAAAGCGCTCGGCTGCAAACCAACAGGTGAACAGCCTGAACCCACCAGCTGCTCCATGGAAGAAAGATGTGGCAGTCTGCCTCCATAAAGATTTACAGCTTGGAAACCCTATGGGGCAGTTCTACTCTGTCCTGTAGGGTGGCTATGAATTGGAATCGACTTGATGGCAGTGGGTTTGGTTTTTGGGTAGTTGTATTCAAAAGCATAGTTAAAAAAATCACAGAATCCTAACTTAGATGTATAAGGGATTTGTGCATATATGAGTTCCATACTTTAAATATATTTATGATGGAAATAAAAGATTCATAATGCACGTATCATTAGGTAAATTTTAATCAAGCAGTAGAAAAACATGAAGAGTCAAACTGATGCCATCAACATCCCAGTTCTCCATGAGGTTTAACTTTCATAAACGTGCATGCGTTGGCTATGAATGTAGTGTTTCTTTGGCATCAGATACATTATTTTATGAGTTACCTTTCTGAATCCAAGTAGTTCATAAATACAACCACTTTTAAATAGAGATTTCAACAACTACCAGTTTTTAGTAGTGATTCAATCAATAAAGCTTTAATTGCCTTCAACAGAGTTTTGCACCCAAATTCCATGTGTTTTTCAAGTTTAAGCTGTTAAGGCCAAGCTATGAAATGGTCTAGAGAAAAAGCTGTATGTATCTTTGCAAGAATTAATCTTGTCTTTTATCAAAATCAAAGACATTGTATAAAGCCACTGCAACAATAAGAAGTGCCCTAATTAGCTTTTATAGTTTCCTGGATAATGCAGATTCCGCTTAACAAAGAGTGTCCCAAGTGTTACAGTGAGGATGGAATTTGATTCCTTAACATATATTTATATTAGCTATACTACCCTGAGAAACCCTGGTGGCATACTGGTTAAGAGCTATGGCTGCTAACTAAAATATTGGCAGTTCTTATCCACCAGGCGCTCTTTGGAAACCCTATGGGGCAGTTCTATTCTGTCCAGTAGGGTCGCTATGAGTCAGAATTGACTTGACAGCAACAGGTTTGGTTTGGTTTTGGTATACTACCGTGATTTTCCTTAATGGTGTTTCTGCTTGTGTTAAATATGAGCATATTTGTTTCACAACAGTTGTTCCAAGATAACAACTTTAATCAGGCTTTTTTGTTTGTTTGTTTGTTTGATATACAAAGACCTGAACTCCTAGACAGGAAATCAACTGTGGTTTGGAAATATGTGGTACCACTTTCTTAATAACTCTTAAAACTCTAGGATTCTTTATAAAACGACCTGATAAAAATATTCTAAGCGCTAGGTAGAAAGAATAGTTTTCAAGGTAGCTTTTTTTATTTTGCAAGATGAAATCCCATTTTCAGAAATGAAAAAATGCCTAAAATGTTCCAAGAAGATATCATGACCAGAAATGCTGGGGTGTGGTGACAAAGTAAGTAAATAGGAGGCAGGTCTAGACAGAACACCAAGAAAAAGAGGAAATGAGAGCAGGGCTCGGGATCATTATCTTATATCAAGGTCTTTGGTTTTAAATTGAATTTCCACTCTAGTTACCCTGTGAGTTCACATGGAGTTCGAATCGGTCCAGGAATCAAAGGCTAACTGAATGGAAAGAAATAACATATTGTTCATAAATTTTGAAAGAATATGACACTCCACTTCTATGTCCCAGAAGATTAAGTATGGAGATTACATATCCAAAGATTACTCTTTAATTCCTTTGAAAATAAAGTAAAAAATAATAAATATATGGACATCACAGCTAAAGGAATTAAAGAACCAAAGTCAGCATCCCAAGGAATAAAAATTGAGATCAGGTCACTTTCATAATGCAAAACTTTTTTGTTTCTGATAAGAGAAAGTATGACCTCCTTAGCTCATCTTAAATCATTATCAATGATACCAGACATTTAATTAATTAAATAACTCCTTGGCTTGGCATTAAAGATGTCTGGCTTCTTGCTACCTATCTGTTGTTGTTGTTAGGTGCTGTTGAGTAGATTCTGACTCCTAGTGACCCTATGTACAACAGAACGAAACACTGCCCAGTTCTGCGCCATCCTCACAATCCTTGTTATGCTTAAGTCCATTGTTGCAGCCACTGTGTCAGTCCATCTTGTTGAGGGTCTTCCTCTTTTTCATTGACCCTCTACTTTAACAAGCATGATGTCCTTCTCCAGGAATTAATCCCTCCTGACAACATGTCCAAATTATGTTGGACGTAGTCTCACCATTCTTGTTTCCAAGGAGCATTCTGGTTTTTTGTGTGTGTGTGTGTTCTTTTGTTTATTTTTGTAGTTTAAGTGAAAGTTTACATGTCAAGTTAGTCCCTTATACAAAAATTTATACATGCATTGTTATGTGACCCTAATTGCTCTCTCTATGCTATGACGGCACACTCCTCCTTTCCACCCGATTTCCCATGTCCATTCAATCAGCTACTAACCCTCTTTGCCTTCTGATCTTACCTCTGGACAGAAGCTGCCCATTTAGTCTCATGTATCTACTTGAGCTAAGAAGCACAGTCTTCATGAGTATCATTTTATGTCCCACAGTCCAGTCTAATATTTGTCTGAAGAGTTGGCCTTGGCAATTGTTTTAGTTCTGGGCTGATAGAGAGTCCAGGGGCCATGCTTTCCAGGGTTCCTCCAGTCCCAGTCAGACCCTTAAGTCTGGTCTTTTTACTAGAATTTGAATTCTGCACCCCACCTTTCTCCTGCTCCATCAGGGACTCTCTGTTGTGTTCCTTGTCAGGGCAGTCCTTGGTAGCCAGGCACCATCTAGTTCTTCTGGTCTCAGGCTGATGAAGTCTCTAGTTTATGTGGCCTTTTCTGTCTCTTGGGCTAATACTTTCCAAGGAGCATTCTGGTTGCACTTCTTCCAGGATAGATTTGTTTCTTCTTTTGGCAGTTTATGGTATATTCAATATTCTTCTCCAGCACCACAATTCAAAGGCATCAGTTCTTCTTTGGTCTTCCTTATTCACCATCCAACTTTCACATGTGTATGAGGCGATTGAAAGCACCATGACTTCGGTCAGGTGCACCATAGTCTTCAAGGTGACATCTTTGCTTTTCAACACTTTAAAGAGGTCTTTTGCAACAGATTTGCCCAATGCAATGCGTCTTTTGATTTCCTGACTGCTGCTTCCATGGGTGTTGATTGTGGATCCAAGTAAAATAAAATCCTTGACAACATCAATCTTTTCTTCATTTATCATGATGTTGCTTATTGGTCCAGTTGTAAGGATTGTTGTTTTCTTCATGTTGAGGTGTAGAAGTCTGTGGTTTTTGATTTTCATCAATAAGTGCTTCAAGTCCTCTTCTCTTTCAGCAAGCAAGTCTGTGTCATCTGCATAATGCAGGTTGTTAATGAGTCTTCCTCCAATCGTGGTAACCCATTCTTCATATAGTCCAGCTTCTGGGATTATTTGCTCAGCATACAGATTTAATAGGTATAGTGAAAGGATGCAACCCTGATGCACACCTTTCCTGACTTGAAACCACGCAGTATCCCCTTGTTTTGTTTGAACAACTGCCTCTTGACCTATGTACAGCTTCCTCAAGAGTACAATTAAGTGTTCTGGAATTCCCATTTTTCTCAATGTTATCCATAATTTGTTATGATCCACACAGTCGAATGCCTTCGTGTAGTCGATAAAACACAGGTAAACATCTTTCCGGTATTCTCTGCTTTCAGCCAGGATCCATCTGACATCAGCAATGCTATGCCTGGTTCCATGTCTTCTTCTGAATCTGGCTTGAATTTCTGGCAGTTCCCTGTCGATATACTGCTACAGCTGCTTTTGAATAATCTTCAGCAAAATTTTACTTGTGTATGATATTAATGATATTGTTCAATCATTCCCGCCTTCTGTTGGATCACCTTTCTTGGGAATAAGCATAAATATGGATCTCTTCCAGTCAGTTGGCCAGGTAGCTGTCTTCCAAATTTCTTGGCATAGACAAATGAGCACTTCCAGCCCTGCTTCCATTTGTTGAAACATCTCAATTGGTATTCCATCAATTCCTTGAGCCTTGTTTTTCACCAATGCCTTCAGTGCAGCTTGGACTTCTTCCTTCAGTACCATTGGTTCCTGATCATAAACTACTTTCTGAAATGGTTGAACATCAACCAATTCTTTTTGGTATAGTGACTCTGTGTATTCCTTCCATCTTCTTTTGATGCTTCCTGAGTTGTTTAATATTTTCCCCATAGAATCCTTCAATATTGCAACTTGAAGCTTGAATTTTTTTCTTCAGATCTTTCAGCTTGTGAAATGCCAAGCATGTTCTTCTCTTTTGGTTTTCTATCTCCAGGTGTTTGCACATGTTATTATAATACTTACTTTATCTTCTTGATCCGTCCTTTGAAATCTTCTCTTCAGCACTTTGACTTCATCGTTTCTTCTTTTCGCTTTAGCTGCTTGATGTTCAAGAACAAGTTTCAGAGTCTCTTCTGACATCCATTTTGGTCTTTTCGTTCTTTCCTGTCTTTTTAATGACCTCTTGGTTTCTTCATGTATGATGTCCTTGATGTCATTCCACAACTCATCTGGTCTTTTGTCATTAGTGTTCAGTGTGTCAAATCTATTCTTGAGATGGTCTCTAAATTCATGAGGGATATAGTCAAGATTGTACTTTGGCTCTTGTGGACTTGTTCTAATTTTCTTCAGTTTCGGCTTGAACTTGCAAATGAGCAATTGATAGTCTGTTCCGCAGTCGGCCCCTGGCTTTGTTCTGACTGATGATATTGAGCTTTTCCATCATCTCCACAGATGTAGTCGATTTGATTCCTGTGTATTCCACCTGGCGAGGTCCACCTATATAGTTGCCGTTTATGTTGGTGAAAAACGGTATTTGCAATAAAGTTGTTGGTCTTGCAAAATTCTGTCATGCGATCTCTGGCAGCATTTCTATCACCAAGGCCATATTTTCCAACTACCAATCCTTCTTTGCTTCCAACTTTTGCATTCCAATCACCAGTAATTATCAATGCATCTTGATTGCATGTTTGATCAATTTCAGACTGCAGGAGTCGATAAAAATCTTTAGTTTCTTCCTGTTTGGCATTAGTGGTTGGTGCAGAAATTTAAATAATAGTCCTATTAACTGGTCTTCCTTGTAGACATATGGATATTATCCTATCACTGACAGTGTTGCTACCTATCTAGTATCTTTGAATCCCATTTGCATGCAATTATCAATCCGTAAATCTAAACTTGCAGTAGTATATCATCTCTGTTGATGTATGTCTCTTAACATTCCTATCCTAATATTATGTGTCTTTATTAATTTAACTCATTCTTCTGTTAGAGTGCAAACTCATTGAAACCAGGCTCCATATCTGACTCATTGTCATATTATCCAAGTTTTCTTTATTGCTATTAGATGCTCACACATCATGAATGAATTAATGTGTTAATTAATAGATACATATATAAATAAATAAAGTAGTGAGTAACAAAAGATTGGATCAACTTGAAGCTGTATTGGAGACTTTTAATTTTCTGCATTAACTAAATGTTTAGAATAAATATAAAAGGCCCTTCTATATTTAGTAAAATATTCTTGTTCTTTTGCAAATCTTGTTCATGTGTGACTTCAGATGAGCCCATTTTGGCATATAGCTGGAAATCCAGCACAATTACCTACCATTCTGAAGCTGTCACTTACTACAAACCATATTAAGGAAGGTCTTCCCTAAACTGTGGTCCCAGACCAAGGAGAATGAATAGGGGAGAATTATTCGTTTGTGTATTTGTTACAAATGAGTTGGTGGCAAAGTATTGTTTTAATAGCCAACTAAGAGCAGAAGAACAGAAGAAAATTCTAGTAGCTTAGAATAGCTTTGAAAAGAACTAAAAACTACAGAGAAAGAGGCTGAAATCAAAAGGAAGATAATGGGTTTTTTTTTGTTATGAAAACATAAAGCGAGCAATAGGTTCACAATTAAGGAATATAATAAGAAAAAAGCTTCTCCCTCTTATTTTTTTTCAAGTTGTTTTTAGGAACTTGTAATATGAAAAGTGGAAAGAAAATGTATCCTAATATTGCTTCAATAATATTATTACTTTGATTGAAACAAATTAAGTAGTTCATGCATCAAACCAAAATATATACCATTCCAAAAACTGATATCAATTGATCAAGTTATATTTTTCTTCACATTTTAATTGTCGAAAATCAAATGATTCAGAAGTATATATTTTAAAGTAATATTCTCTCATTCTGCAGTATGTTATTTTTTTCCCACAGAAATGTTTTTATACTTCACATATTGTTCTCCAGTTTGCTGTGCTCATTCAACATTAGGGGCAACTTTATAGTATTTTGTTGTATTGATGTGCTACAATCTATTTAACTTATTGACAGGTGCATAGCTATTTCCCAAATTTCACTATTAAAAGCCATTGAAAGTATTTTTTTATCACGTGTCTAATTGTTTGCATACTATCAATGCATTTCTGTTCATATTTCCCTAAAATATAGTCTTTGAAATGGTATTGCTTGGTATAAGCCTTGTCCTGTAAAAATACAGTACAAATATAGATTTTTACAAAGAGTACATGTATGAGCCTATTTTTCCACCCCTTTGCACAAACCGCATATTATCATTTTTTAAATTCTGCCAATATGATGTGTGTGTTATTTTAAAGTTGTGCTTATTTGACATTTACTGAAGTTTAACATTTTTTCATATATTTATTGCTTAATGAAGCAACATTGGAATGAATGTAATAATTATTCTTTGAGAACTCAATGACATCTTTTACAGTACAGTTTGCCCTAAGCTAAGCCTGTCAGTTATAAATAGATTTGTTCACTATCAAGGCAGTCATGACAAATTTGAAATGACTTCTCCTTTTTCTATCCTTTTATAGGAATACTCGATTTTCTGCATGAGGGTTTGGAGCACATGAAGTGTTCTGACAGTTCAATGGGTACAATTCACCTATATTAAACTTCATAAGCTGCCTAAAGAATAACAGGCAGGATAAAATCATGAAAACATATTCAAAGGAGACCGTGTCCTCTCATTTAATGGGAAATTGTGGGTTTAACAGTGCCTGTGAAAAGAACTCATTCAGTTAGTCTCTGGGAGATAAGTATGCAACTCATAAGTAACCCGTGTGGACCCTTTGTTACCTTTGTCCTTCACCCCTCATTGCTAGAGCCCCCAACACCATGAATATTATGAAAAGGTGGTGAACAGCGTGATCTCTAGAGCTGGATCGCCTAGGTCTGAATTCTAACTCTGCCCTTACTAGCTGTTTGATGGCAACAAGTTATTTAACTGCTGGTTCCTTGGATTCCTAATCCAAAAAATTGGAGTAATTTTATCACAGGGTTCCTGTGAGGATTAGAGTTGGTATATATGTAAAGATTTTAGGTAGTGTAAGTAAGCCTCATGTGATTGTTATAAGTATTATCTTCGTCAGGAAGTTCTTTGGGAGGTAGCAAAGACCATGTAAGGTACATTAGTGAGGGTATTTACTGAATATATAAATGCAGAAAGGAAATAGTAAGATGCTAAAAGAAAACGTCACATAGTCAAAAATTTGCCCGTAGATTCACCTATGTACAAGGAATTCAAAAGGAGATTCTTATACTTCTTCTTCCTCAGTCGTATGGGACTCAAGAGAAAGAATGTAGTATTTTACTGTTAATACTCCTCTGTAGGGTTGCTATGAGTCAGAATCGACTCGAAAGCAACAGGTTTGGTTTTCGGTTTATATTTAAATTCATTGATTAGAAAAAATGGCCTGGGAACATCATCCTTACTTGCAATCTTTATGTGGGAAGAAATGCAGTCCATATCCAAAAAATTCACTTATAAAAAACCTTTGAGAAAGCCACATATTCAATTGGAAATTGCCTTACGTAAGAGTTTTTAACTGGACACAGAGTTATAACTAGAAGCATAGTAATTTAATCCTTTTATCAATAATTATCTCATAACATGCTCAAAAATATATCTGGGACATGGATAGTGATGTGGTTAGTGTATAATACTTTTCGATACGTGTAAATTAGGTTAAGTACTACTTTGTATGAGGATAGTTATGTTGTTGCGTTATTAGGTGCTGTTGAATCGTTTCTCACTATAGCAACCCTGTAAGACAGAGTAGAACTGCCCCATAGGGTTTCCAAGAAGCAGCTGTTGGATTTCAACTGCTGACCTTTTGGTTAGCAGCTGAGCTCTTAACAACTACGCCACCAGGGCTCCAGGATAGTTACACGACTGATTTGTTTCTTCCAGGGAAAGCGGTTTGTCAAAGCATTGATTCAAGGGAAAAAATAAGAATAAATTTAAAAAATCTGTAAAGAAGACATGGATTCTACCCACAATCCCACCAGCCTTTTTAAACCGTAGTATTTATTTTTCCAGGTTGTAAAAGGGCTACTGATATTAGGCTGGCATTGTATTTTGGAGCCACACTTTGAATAGGAGCTTACTGAATTCAAAGATGGAATTTAGAGTAAGCTTGATAATGAGAGTCTCATTAGAAGCTGGGGTAAACACGGGGATGAGGCTAAGCATTGCCAGACAGGTGACTTAGGGATGTCTTCCTTTTTGTTTCCATTTCACCTTGTCAACATTTCTGGTAAATAAATACTATTTTACATTTTCACTATGTATTCATATATCTGGGTTGCTAGAGTGATGATCTTTTGAAATCTCTGCATCTCAAGCACCTAGAAAAGTCCCTGATCAATGGTAAAAGTGCAGTAAATGTTTGATGAATAAATTATTGACTGGATGAACTATCATTATGGAGATAAAGGTAAGTGAGAAATGGTACCAAATTTCAAGTACCTAAAAATACTGCTTTAACCATAATATATCCTTAATTTCTACTATTTTTATGTGTTTAATGTATAAAAAATATGTTAAAAATGGAAAGGGCACCAATAAGAATCTCATATAAAGTGTAACCATAGCACAGTTTATGCTTGGATTATGTGGCTATAACTAAAGCACAACATTGAGGGAAAACTACCTGGGGTTTGAGGTGGGGGAGAAAAAGAAATTTCAAGTGCTGAATTGTAAACCAACAATGATGAGGCAATAACAAACTGAGTACTTATTAAAAAATACTTCTAACCAATACCTTGTCATAGATCTTCTAGATATTCTCATCATCAATAAATAATTATTACATAATATAAGAAACTATATTTAACATTCTCTGAAGAAAATAGATTTTCCTACTTCAGTGTAGAAGAAGAATAATACATGTTCATACTTCAATTTTAAAAATACAAGACAGCATATATCCCAAAGATATGATGTTGACACCCATTGCTTTATGAATTCAGAGGGAAAAGAACATCATCTGTGACTAAGATGACACTTCCAATGCCTTCCTCATCATTTCTAGTGCCACCACCACCGCAATGTAATTTTTTTGTAATTAATGTAGGGAAAGTTGTATTGGATGGGTAATATTCAGCCAGGCCTTGAAGAACAGTTGGATACATATGCAGAGACAGTATTTTAGGTGGGTTGAATGGCATGCATAAAAGTGTGGTGCCAAGGAAATGGGGAATCCTGTCTGGCAAGACATAAATTTGGATAAAATTGAAGGCTGGGTTTACAAGGGATACCAAGTATAAACATGGGAAGGTGAGAACAATTGTCACTTTAGAGTTTGGGATTATGTTAGAGGCTAGATCCATATAGCAATTTAGTATTTTTTCCCTGCTAACATCAAAAACATTTCTAAAACCCTTGGTGCTGGTATAATATGAGGATAACATAATATCAATTACTGTAAATCATCATTCATTTCACATTTTTGCACCCTTCTTCATTCATCCCAGAATTATGACAATGATACAGAGTATTCAGGACACAGACTTTTGAGATAATGAGAGCTAAGCTCAGACTTACTAGTAGTCTCTGCCTTGAGGGTTCTGCATCCATTTTAGCCTCAGTTTCCTCATTTGTTAGATGGAGTTAGTAATAACTTCTTTATATGTTTTCTTGAGAAATTATATATATGTGATAAATATATGTAATATACGTATAATATGTAATGTATAATCAAACCTGCAAAGACTAGAGAAGACTAGAGCAAGTCTGTGAGCAAGATAGAATCTTACATAATATAT
>NW_004444128.1:3292208-3377823 GCF_000243295.1 Trichechus manatus latirostris | reverse complement strand
CCTTTAGCTATACCCTGGCATATAGTAAGAATTCAAGAAATTCTAGTTGTTGAAGCTATTATTGTCATTATTTAACAATAATCTGTTACAGGGGTAGTAGCCAGATTTATCCTTGTTATTATGCAAACTTTTAAAATCATTTTGCTAAAACTCTGCATGGAGATGTGAATCATGGAGATGTGGATAAAATAGCAGGTACATACATCATATAAATGTTGAATTCAAGTTAGCCCAGATTCCCAAGATCACTAAGATATATGATGGGTATTCTTTTGGCCTTCTTAGTATACAGATGTATTGCTTTGTTTTAAGAAATATTTTTCATTCAGTTCCTTAAAGATGCCATAGAGTGGTTAAGGAAAACATTCTATCAGTGATTAAGACATAAGGTTTGCTTATACATGGAGAACAGAGACTATGGGAGAAAAAAAGTCAATTTTTAAATCAATGCCGTAAAGGTCAGTGATGGCCTCAAGTGCATTGACTGTGATGTGGGAAAGAATGAGAAAGCCTAAATTCCATGAAAACTTTTATTTCCCCCAATCATTTTTACCCAAGGGTTAGCTATCATGAAAATAATCAAAGTTGGTAAAACTGGTATAGTAGCTTTATATGTGATTTGAAAGTGTTAAGAATTTGAATGTGAACTGGCATTTTGTGAATTAAATTTTGGCAAAATTACCTGATTCCATCAGGAATGTCTACTACTCTACCAATCTCTCTTGACAATCATTGAATATTCAGAGAATATTTCCTTTGGTTTAAAGCTGTGGTATTTCAAACTGTCTTTCCCAGAACCCTGGAGTCCCTAAGAGATGCCACTGGGCTGACATTGTTTATGTCAAGGGAGTATAGTAGATGTTGAGCCAGCATTTATTGGGTCCTTTATGAACCCCTGACTCACATTTCCCATCTCCCTCTAAAACACCATCTACCTTCAACCCTGCTTTTATGTGTTCTGTATACTGATTTTTTTAAACTTTCCATGTACAATAATAGTCCAATCAGTAAGATATATTTGAAAAACACCGTGTGATAGCCTTGAGTCTACATGGCTTTAGTGAGTACTTGCGTGTTACCAGTAAGGTGACTCAACAGAGTTCCCTTTTTATTCTGCTTGCTCAGTAGTTTACACATACCTTATTATATCTGCTTGCCTGTACTTGGTTGCATTGACAATAAATTAATGTGATAATTAGTTCTCATTGTTTAAATGAGTTTATTTTTAAATGAGGAACATACCTTTTAGGCTTTTGAATGGCAGATACACCTGCATCCTTCCTTGGGAAATTTCCCTTCGCAAAACCATGTCACCTGAAGCAGTGACACTTCTCCATTTAAAAGAGTGTGGTTACAGATAACATTGACAGCATGAGATTTCAGGTCTAGAAAAAGCCTGAGGCAAACAGATTATGTTTAGGCACTGAAAAAAAAAAAAACCACTGGCACATTATTCAGTTTATACTCAAGCAAGCTAATTTATTCCAAAGTTGTGAAGCTTTGTTTTGATAAGTTCTGGGCTTGTTCTTGGCTCAGTGCACGTTTGACTAAGAGGAAGTTTTTCCTTCCAAGTGCTCCCTTTTGTCACGACAAATGCTATTTAGGAAACTAATGAGCTGAGATCATAAATTAAATTCTTAAAGGAGTTTAATAGGGTCGTTGTGGTACACCCTGCAAGGGGTGAGGCAATTCTGCCTTGTACTGTTTACTATAGCCTGCAGCGACTTTGTATGTGAGGGTTCAGTTTTTACCACATGTGTAATTAGAAGAGAGAGCGTAGAGCTGTTTTAAGGGATGATGGTTTGGGTCAAAATGTTAGGAGCTTATGCAAAGTTAACTGAACTTTTTGCAAGATTTCGAACCATTTGCTTTTTCCCCATGTTTTACGCAGCTGACATTTGTTTTGCCTCTTTCCCATTTACTAAGACCATCCTGATAACTGTATCTTGGCAGCTTTTAATTTATGATTTTGGACACAAAAACTTTATCTTATTACAATAAAACCATGTTACTGTATACCCCTGTTTTAGGGCATGAGAAAGAAAATAGAGTTAGTATATAAATATGGAATAAAAGCCATATCTTGTAAGCTTCCACTAAAAAAAAAAAAAAAAAAAACTCAAGATAAACAAAAATCACCTAATTGTTGCATTATTTGCATACACAGCAATTTAGTTTGAGCTTGCATTCATTTATTGAGTGCTCAATGTGCAAAGAGCATGCAAAGATTAATATGATAGATTGAGCAATAAACATATTGTAGAGTCAGGCACATGTGAGAGAGAGAGAGAAAGAAAGAAATATAGAGATGAATCACCTACATTTATTCACTCAAATGAGTAGTGAGGAGGACTGACTTTTTTTTTTAATAAAACGTCTCCGTCTCCCTTTTTTTTTTTTTTTTACATGAAAATAATCTATTTTATTTTATTTTTATTGTACTTTAGATGAAGGTTTACAGAACAAACTAGCTTCTCATTAAACAGTGCACATATTGTTTTATGACATTGCTTAACAACCCCACGACACCTCAACACTCCCTTCTCGACCTTGAGTTCCCTATTACCAGCTTTCCTGTCCCCTCCTGCCTTCTAGTCCTTGCCCCTGGGCTGGTGTGCCCCTTTAGTCTCGTTTTGTCCTATGGGCCTGTCTAATCTTTGGCTAAAAGGTGAATCTCAGGAGTGACTTCATTATTGAGCTAAAAGGGTGTCTGGGGGCCATACTCAGGGTTTCTCCAGTCTCTGTCAGGCCAGTATATCTGGTCTTTTTTTGTGAGTTAGAATTTTGTTCTAGATCCTTCTCCAGCTCTGTCCAGAACCCTCTGTTGTGATCCCAGAGGAGGACTGACTTTTGATGACCAACTCTCTCTTTTTTGCAAGACATATTATGGAAGAGCCTCAGTCATAGTATTCATGATAGCCTTGGCTTCTCTGAATTTCTACCATTGGCATGCTAATAATGACCAAGCAATTTCATCTGAAATGTTGATTTGAGTATATTTAGTTGAATATTCAGACAACACAAAATTAATTGGAGTTCAATCTTAGTTATAGTGAAAGTAAACCCCAAACTTTAACCTAGATTGTTTGCTTAAGGTGACACTGAAACAGGGAGTACTGTATTCAAGAATATCAAGAATGCCTCTCTCCCTGGTACAATATGGTTCATGTTCCTTGTCTATATAAGAGCTGTGCTCAGCCACACATATGCTCTGGAATGTTGTCTAGGAAAAAATAAGTTAGTGTTTCCTAACATTTACTGTAAACTCTATCCACCTGCCACAAATAGTTTGTTCATGAGATGTAGTATTTCCTTTTATCAAGTTTTGTTTTTCATCATTGTCCAGGTTTTTGTCATTTCCGTGCTTTTCCTCCCCTGAATATGGTCAGTAATCAGAAAGTCTTGAAAAGTGGTGTCAAAATAGTGTAACTATTAGCTCCTGTTAAGGTGAACACTTCAAGTGTGATACAGACTTTGAAAAGATAGATCGTTTAAGGATATCTTGTTTTTATATTCAAAATGAATTCCACTGGTTTAAAAATGAATCTCAATGGGCCACAGCTGTTTAAACACTCATATCACTAGAAATTGTCATTAATATCTGTTTCACTATAATCTAAGCTCAGGGAAAAAAAAGGCTGAAATTAATATTCCAGCAATCTTAACCTATTAGTCAAAAATGTTCAGTGGATGTGAGACTGCATTTTAGAGGCCTGTTATTGTCTCTGGAGAGTAGTAAGTATAGGATTACGTCTAGAAGTTGACTACTCACTACAGACAAAAAGCGTAGTCCAAGATTAATGGGCAAGTGTTTTGCTTGTTGCTTATATATCCATGTAGTCTGAAAACAGTCCCAAGACTATACTTTGTGAAATCTTGCTTGAAAACCTTTGAATATTGGTACAAATTTTCAACCCAGTACTTTAGCCGAACATTTACACTGTTAGTGTTCTAGCCAATTTTGAGCTATTAAAAGTCAAAAAAATTCAGTTTTCTATTTTAATGAGCTCTTTTGCACTATAGTAATTTTAAAATGTCTGTTTAATCAATAATGTGTATAGTACCAGAGCCTTTGGGCATTTAAAATGTCAGTTGTTTAATTTTGAAAAATGGATATTGCCCTTACAAAATCATCTGGTCAAGCATTTGCATTAGTTTATGCTCGACACAGAGACTTGCATTGTACTTAGAATGTTTTCATCAATTATATCAACAACATGTAAGGTTTGGGAATCTTTATGTGTGATATCCAATTACTAGATCTTAGGGCCTGATTAATTTTCCCAATTTATGCCACACACAGTGCAAAAAAAAGAAAAAGTAGCAGAAGGAAAGAAAATAAAACTGCTACAAAACTAATTTATACCTCTAGAAATCTAGAACTTTAGATTGTTTAGCCTCTCTTTCTTTCTCTCTCTCTCTGTCTGTCTCTCTTACACACACACACACACACACACACACACACACACGCACGCACATACCCCACATATAAAAATAGCTGGATGAATTGTTACCAAATCTGTAGGACATCTTTAGGATCTCTGACTTAGGATACAGGTGAAGTGAAAAATACAAAATCTATTTTAGGGAGTTCTTGGGAGCACCTTAAAGACAATGGCTATGACTGAGATATAATGAATATTCCCTTGTGATGATCAATTATGAGAGAGACAATGCCTTATATTAGTCCAAACACAGATATCTAACAGGGTGTCAGATGAAAGCCCCAAATGGAAAATCAAAATTGTACCTTTTTTTCATTAGTAATTCTATATAGTCTAATTCTTATAAAAGAAGAACTTAGTTTAATGACAAGTAAATACTCTCCCTGGGAAGAGCATCTGTTTTTATATTATTGCAATGGTAATTAATAAATGAAGCTATCGTTTTCTATGCATTGTGTTTGACTTTGCATATATTAATGCCTATTTTACAGTATAATTTCCAGTTTTAAAGACAAAGACCTTGTGGCTCACAGAGTGTAAGTACCTTGCCAGGCGTACCCAGCTGGGAAGTGGTAGGACTGACTTTAACCCACTGTGCCTACCACTTCTCCTCCTCCAGATTCCATGGACCCTGAAATTTCACATCAGGGATTCATGTCCTTTAGTCACTAATTGCTGCTCCTTTATTTAAAAAAAAAAAAAAAGAAACAAATACAACTGAGAAGGATTAAACAATTAGTCACTAACATATGTATATAAATTACTTCATGAGAACCTTCTCTCTTTTAGATTGGAGAACTTGGGGAAGCCAGAGGGGTGAGATATTTGAAAGGAAGGCCATATTAAAAATAGATACAAGAAAGACAAACTTTTATAAACCTGGACTAGACTAAAACTAGCTATGTTTTCACATGTTCTATGCATAAAAGAACAAAATAACTTAATGGGTTAAAAAAAGCATTTAAAATAATTAAAGGTCAAAGGAGGTGTTTAGTTTTAAAAAGAAGACAAGTAAAGTCTTAATAAATCTTTACATGTATTTGAAGAGTAAAAGTACGTAATAAAAAACCAGTTGTGGTTGAACCAGTCCTGACACATGATGGCCCCATGTGTGTCAGAGTAGAACTGTGCTCCGTAGGGTTTTCAAGACTAATTTTTCAGAAGTAGATTGCCAGGCCTTTCTTACAAAGAGTCTCTGAGTGGACTTGAACCACTAACATTTTGGTTAGCAGTTGACTGTGTTAACTGTTTATACCACTCAGGAACTCTAAGAGTACGTACTAATAACCCAGTTTGGTATTTGACCTTATCTGGCAAATGGCTGTAGAGAAAGGGAAAAGAAAGAGTAAGGGAAATCATTAATATTTAATGAGCATCTACTTGGTACTAGGCACTTAAATTTTCCTGTGTTGTTTCTACAGAAAGCAGAGGCATGTTAGCCATGCTTGCCACATAGCAGATGCTAAATGAGTAAATGAAAAAACTTTCTTGATAAAACTTGATTGCATTCCACGTTAGACTTTCAGTATGGTTATATAAAGACATTTTAAACATGATTAGTTATTTCAGCCACAGTTATTGAGCCCTGGCTATGTGGTCAACGCTTGGGACAGAAGCATACTAAGTCATGGCTGTGATTAACAACTCACACAAGAGGATATTGCATAGACAAATAATTACAAAGAGATAAGTGCTATGATAGAGGCATGTGACAAATTGCTTGGGGCCATAGAGGAGGGAATGAGTGATATTCTTATTGCTTAGAATAAAACCCATTGCCATTGAGTCGATTCCGATTCATAGAGACCCTATAGGGCAGAGCAGAACTGCCCCACAGGGTTTCCAAGGAGAGCCTGGTGGATTCAAACTGCCAACCTTTTTGTTAGCAACCAAACTCTTAACCACTACACTACCAGGTTTTCCAGTTGCTTGGGATAGAAGGCTGATTTAAGAACAGTATTTGTGCCAAATTATGAGGAATTTTTTTTTGATCTTTCCAGAAAAGAACAGTAGAAGGTTATTCTCAGAAGAAGCAGCACAAGTGCAAAACCGGACAGATGTCAAAGATGTGCTCATTTAGGAATCGGTACATCATTTACAGGGATATAGGTGGCTTGGAACGTGGCTAAAAAGTTAAGAGTTGATTTATTTGTCTTGATTAGATAATGATTGCTGTAACCTGAAGAAGTATTATGTACCTTCTGATATTCCTTCCAGCCCTTAGATTCTATAATAGTAGTTAGGTTAACAGCTCACTGGTTTAAAATGAGCAAGGACTGGGGTACAACTTTAGGAAATATATAAATAAATGCTATAAATTCTGGAGCAAACCAAAGAGAGTTTTTCAGAAGATCTGTTTTTAACACCAAGGCAACAGATATTTGGAATCTTTAATATCCATTCTGCCTATATGCTGTGGATTTGAATAACTCATACTTCAAAGTCATTTCAAATTTCATATTTGAAAAAAGAGCCAAAATGTAATTATTATGTAAAAAAGATATCTGAAGTAGGGTATAGTATGTTTAGCTATGGGATGCCTTTTTACTGTTATTATCTTGGAACAGGGGGAGGTGGGAATAGTCAAAATCGTTTTCTTAGATGTTCAAAAATTTTGTCAAAATCATTCTATTTAGGTGTTCTCCAATTGTTATTGCTTTACAAATTAACTGCATAATTTACATCAGAGAATCTGTGTTTTGCTACCCTTAATTTAGATATCTGAATGTGACTTTGGTTGAAGTTTTGACTTCTTTTCAATTCCTTGTGTTTTTAAAATAGCAATACTTACCTTCCGTAGAAATAGAACCAATTTTCTATAAATAAGTTTTAATGTATTTTTTAATTTAACCCTGAATGATGTTCTATTAACAATATTAAAAATGATCTAAGAACTTATCAATATCCATAATTAATATAGTTCTCAAACCCTTCTAAATTATTCTAAATATATGGCAAATTTTTTAGAATGACCGAAATTTCCCTAATGTTTTATTACTTTCAAATCATATTTCTGAGAACACAATATATAGATTCATGATGATAGAAGTACATTTATAATAGTGAAACTGTCTTATAAAAATATCTGGCAAAAATGAATAATGATGTAAGGGAAAGTTTCAGGGAATTAAATTAAAACCTACTCAAGATCCCTAAGCAATATCTCATATTAATAAGAACTGTGTAAAAAGCTTAAAGATGGCCTAAAAGAATGAACTCAGACTTTGGTTATGATACTTTCATTAACAGATTACTTTCCAGGAAGTGAAAATTAAACCAAAGATTTGACAAGGCCACAGATATGCAATCAGACGTGTAATCAAGGAAATTTTGGTCATTTTAAATGCATTCAGCGAATGTGGAATGGGTTAAGTATTAAAAATTATACACACACACACACACACACACACGATTATATATATATATATATATCTGAAGTACAAAGGGAAGCTATTGGTGGAGAGACATAATCCAATTGATATTATAAGGAATTTTGCCTGAAATGTAGAGAATGGATTGAAAGAGCAAGAAGACAAGCAGAGAGACCAATGAGGTCATGACAGTAATCCTGGAGACAGGTGTAACTTGGATGGAAGGTGACAGTAGATACAATAACACACAGATGGATTCAGGATGCATCTGAGGAGGTGAAAAAGAGGGAGTAGCCTAGGATAACTCCTGAGAATTGGTCTCTAGGTTTAGATTGCTGATTTATACATTTCTGCCTGACATTTTCACCATTAGAATTAATGAATTATGGCATTTTCTCTCAAAAGCCTCAGTTAAAATGTACCTACATTAACTGAAATTACCATGGATTTTCTTTTTCAGTAGTTTATTTAATGACCTTAGCATAAAACAAGACTTTGATGAATATGAATATAGGCAGTTGTAAATGGAACACAGGTGACTCTGGCTCAAGTGAATAAGTGAGATTGTTGGATGGTGGAGTTGAAGGTGAGAAATGAGAATGTGAGTACGATGAAAATGTGCACCAAATCTACAATAGTCTACTTGGTTAGCGTGTTTGCAGCTGGTGCTTCCAGCAGAAATGTGATCAAATGTCAATTTTCATATGAGTTTTTTCCTACCATTTATTAATTCATGATTACAACAAATATTTCTTGGATACTAACTTACTAAATGTTTGGTACCCTACCATCAGTTGCCATCTAGTTGATTCTAACTCATGGCGACCCCATGTGTATCAGAGTAGAACTGTGCTCCATAGGGTTTTCAATAGCTGACTTTTTGGAAGTAGATCACCAGAACTTTCTTCTGAGGCTCCTCTGGGTAGACAAGTTTCCCGCCTTTCTGTTAGTAGCCCAGTGTGTTAACCGTTTGCACCATCGAGGAACTCTACTAGATATTGTAAATATGTGGTAAGTTCTGTGGGAATGACCCATTCCTTCGGGAAGTTTTGGCTGTTATTTTTTACTAAATTGTTTCTGCCACTCTATATGTATTTCTATGGTTTGATATTTTTTTTATTAAGGTGGCTAAGAAGGTTAAGGAACATTTTGTGGATACCATTATTGAAATATCATTATTAGTATCTTTCAATGAGAGATTGCACTGCATTGTTGTTAATATCTCGATTCTTGAGCAACTCCTAGGTTTAAATCCAACTCTGTTATTTGCTAGGTCAATCACTGTGTGCTTCAAATTCCATCTTTCAATCAGAAAGTATCAGTCGAATGTTGTGAGAATTAACTGAGCTAATAGATGTAAGGAGCCCTGGTGGTGCAGTAGCAAGCGTTTGGCTGCTAACCAAAAGGTTGGCAGTTCAGATCCACCAACTGCTCCTTGAAAACCCTATGGGGCAGTTCTACTCTGTTCTATAAGGTTGCTATCTGTTGGAATCAACTCGATGACAATGAGTTTTTTGGGTTTTTTAATAAATGTAAAGTACTTAGAACAGTGTCTGGCCTAGCCCATAGTCTTTTGTATTCAGTACACATGAATTATTATTTTAATGTATATAAGACGTAAGAAATTTGTCGTGTGTGTAAAGAGATTGCTTTTGTAAGTATACTTTTTAACTCAAAATAAAAACTTGTGATTCACTTGTAAAAATTTTAGCCATAGTAGAATTTCAACTATTTAAAAGTTTAAGAACTATGAAAAGTTTTAACTTGATTGACCTAATAGAAAGATAAGAGGGTATTCCTTTTACACTTGGGTTTTGAAAGATGAAAGCAAATAAGAATGCTGATATCCCTACCATGTACATCTCTAAGAAAGTCAAGAACAAAAGGAAATGTAAGCCACCAGAGCAATCCAGAGTGAAGGCCTTGTCATTCTTTTGGGAGCCACCAAACAAAGCAGTTTAAAACTAAGCAACTTAAAGTAGATAAGAATCAAAAATGCCCCTTTCGTTACTGATTTTCTCTATTGAAGAACAAAGTAATGTGCATTTCATACTAAAATCAGTTTTACTATACTGAAATAGCGCAAGAATCTCTTTTGACAAAGTCTATGAAAACGTGTTTTAGAGAGATTCAATCAAGTAGTACTGTCATTATGCTTCTTTTTTTTAACTTGGAAAAAAGATTTGCTTTTAATATTAAAAACTTATAGTGAATGCTAGAGACAAAACTACCTAGTCAATGTATTTCCCTCCCATATCCCTTATGTCTCCTCTCTATTGCTCCAGTAAATAGTATAGCTATATTGTTATATAATAATTAAGAATTATGTATCTTAATTCTTAGTATTAGCATAGCTATTTTGTGATATTAGAATTAAGATAGAATGAATAGTATATTTTTTTTATATTCTAATGGGAATTTTTAAATCTTTTTGTATAAATTTGTTTCTAGAAAATGCCTTTATAGGATTTCAATTTTTTAGGAATATCATATTATTAATTATGCAATTTACTACATTTTTGCAGAAATATCTTGTTCAAAATATTTGATAGCACTATTTATAAATCTTAATAAAATGTTCTAGTATAAGACTAAAATTTAACATTAATTAGGAAAACATACTATGTTGCATTTTAATAACCATACTTTCAAAAAATCAAAACCAATAAACACAAGAAAAGGAAAAGATTTTATTCAGAACTTCACTTTCATTTAACATCTCTGAAATGTTGATGATGAGACTTTGAAGTCATTCAGTTCTGGTCAACTGCACTCATTACAGTCTTCAAGTTTTATTAAGCACCATTGCATTCAATTTAACGTTCATTCTAACCAACCCCGTGCTCACAACTATCCACTGTTGATACTTTGGAGGCAGTGTTACATAATGGAAAGATCCATAATCTTGAGAAAAGTATTACAACACTTTCTAAGCCTCAGTTCCTTACTTGTAAAGTGGAGACAATAATACCTACCTCATATGACTTATCAAATGATAAATAAAGTAAATAATGTTTTTAAAGCAGTATGCATCATATCTAGGCACATAGTAGATATGTTATTTCTCTACTTTCTATTCTGTGACTAAAAAGAAAAAAATATATATATGAGAGGAAGCTGATGCCATGTAACAATTCCGAGCATTCTGTCTTCTGAGTGCATGAGAGACCCTCTCTCCTCGACGGTGGGTAGATCAGTGCTATAGGCCAGAATCTATGCTCTCCATCATGTTGGTGATGCAGTTCTAAGTCAGAGTCTGCAGAAGACTTGGATCTTCTTAAATGGCACTGTGTGACTTGCCTTATGAGGCCATCCAAAAATTCCTGGCCCAGAACTTTTTACTGTGATAACTTCAGCAACATCAATTTCTCTCTGTGTTAGTGTCCTAAACAACATGGTTTTGATGTGAAAGGGATATATATATATATATAAGTATATATATATAAAATATGCTTATATATATAGAGAGAGAATAATATGTATATATGTAGTAATTCTTTAAATATAGGTTCTTCATAAACTAATAGATAAATTAGGTTGCACAGTATACTAAGCACTAATAATAACAACTGAAATTTTTCAGTAAGTCAGGGAATTCTTTTTAAGATGTCATATAGTGTGTATTGTCTCAGAAAAAGTCTTCTCCCTTTCTCCTCACCTTGGATAAAGTATAAGTTCACAAGTTCATAAAAATGCTCTTCAGCCATTTCTGCTATTTCAGTATTTTTCAGGCTAACATCTTTATGTTCTGAACTTTAGAGCATCCTTTCCTTGGTAAAAGTGGTCAGCACTTTCTCTCAAAGTTTGTATCCCCCTAATGTAAATGTGGAGCCCTGGTGGTGCAGTGGTTAAGAGCTTGGCTACTAACCAAAAGATCAGCAGTTTGAATCCCCCAGTGGCTCCTTGGAAACACTATGGGCCAGTTCTACTCTGTCTTATAGGGTCGCTGTCTTATTGTCTCGACGGCAGTGGGGGCTAATGTAAATGTAGTTTCCAATGTTTTCCTGGAATCTATGGTATGTGGTCTCCACTATACAGAATTTATTTGGTTAGAAATAATCTTTTCTTCAAAGTGAGTTTTAATGCCCAAGAATAGGGAAAAAAAAAAAAGACAAAGCGCATAGTGAAGGACCTAGGGGTATATATATGTATACATATATTTGAAAATTATGTTTTAGATTCGTTTTACTTTCTAATAGTAACTTTTAGAAACACTGAATTGGTAATGTCATTTGAGTGAATCCACTTCTTAAAGAGTTACCTCACATGATCCCTCTCACAAAGATATAAGAAGATTTTCTTTTATTTCTGTTCTAACCTGTTACATATGCTTTGAAAAAGTTAGACTTCTCAGTTATGAGCACCATTTCCCCACAATTTCCGTTTTAGCCTACACTGATCTTCTTTTCCACCTAATGGACTATAGATTTCCAGAAGGAGGGCAGATGCCCATGGCGCTGATTCACTGAGGCTTGTGTCTGCTTTAATAGAGCATGGTTGAGCCTTGGAGTGGTGGTTACGTAGAAGAGGACTGTATTACAGTTCCCTTTCTATCTAAATAGGGAGAGTTTTTGTATGGGGAACATAATGGCAGTGACAATGCGGAGCAACAGTACCCATATATCTTGACTATAACTTTATTCATTGTTAAGCAAGCAGATGGTGGAAAATAATGATTTTTTGATGTTTCCTGTACAGAGAATTAAAACAGGTTGTAAAAATTTGAATTATTATTTAAATAATATTTTTACTTTATATACTATACACTATCTAGAAGTAGAAGCTACTTAAATACTCTAAGTATTGCTTATCTACTTATCAAATGGATAACTATAGTTTACCATATTTTATGACTATATTCCAGGCAAGTTGGGAATATAAAGTAAAAATACTAGCTTAAATCTAGTAAAGAAGTTAATGGTAATATCTCAACAAGGAGCCAAAACTCCTACTAATTATAACTCGGTGTTATAACCTGAAAATGTTTATGTTGGTAATGGATATATAATAAGAAAACAGCTTAATTACAAATGGTTTAGTTTATAGTACGAGAGTCTTTCCCAGTAAAGTAACATGTAATTGAGTGGCTTTATTTTTTATTTTATTTTTTGTAGTATTTTATAATCTTGAGTCTATTTTAGTGCCTTGGAAGTTGCATACAGACATAATTTTTATGACTACTGTATTTTTACACAAATAACATGTGCCTTCTACGTCTGTTTACCAACCATGCCCTCTGCCCACAAGGTATTTTCTTAAGTGTGCTATGCTAATTTTTTTACAGCAGCAGTAAAAAAAAAATTGGCATAATGGCACTTACGAAAATACCTTGTGGTCTAAAGGCATGGTTGGCAAACAAACGTAGAAGGTGCGCATTATTTTTATAAAAATACGATGTATTGTGCATTTAACAAAAGGAATGATAACAGCAATATATGGGGAGATATTTTTTCAATGGTAGTATGGAGTGATGATAAAAATTTCATAGCTAATCACCATTATTTTACAAAGGCATATATTGCTCTGAATATACTCTTTCACCTTCCTTTTATTTATAGAAATTGAAGATTATCTCTGGAAAGCTGTATCATGAGCTGCCTGGGCTTCTAAAGTGTCCAATGGACTTGTAGTCATATGAGGTAAATATTGAATTCATTTTAATTGTATTTTCAGGATGAAAAATGAAATACCATTTTTGTCATCAGATTTTTTCCTTATACCAAAAGGGAGTTAATTTTATTTTTATTAAATTGTATAATTAATTAAGTAATTGATTTGATTTGTGGGTTCAGAGTGACTTGGGGAAGTTATTGGCAAATTGATAAACCACTGTTAGGCTTATAATTTTTTTCTCTGTATAACTATCATATATGTGATATGTTTCAGACAGTATGTACACTGTGTTGGCTGAAAGTCAATTTTGTTCTTTAAAACACCATTTTAGCATGTTCAGATGATATAGGTAAAGTGTGATGGCTAAACATGTTTTTTTGTATTGATATGCTTGACATGGGTAGTGATATCAAAGGTATATAACTATGCACTTACAGTTGGAAGTTGAGCTACTTCTGGGCCTTTTTTTTTTTTTAAACCAGTCCTGGGGCACAACATTTCCTCACTTTGCATTTAAAAATTGCAACTATAAGAATGAAACAACCTAATAGCCTTTCAGTGGCTTGTGATATGGGATGTGGGTGACTCTCTTTTCCTTGGAAAAATCTTATTAGTTTTTCTACCTTCTCCGCTGGTGGTCATTTACCAAGGATCACAACAAGGTTTATTTCAGTTGTTGGAGAATAAATTGAGACATTTGCAAAGGTTGCTTTGTTTTCACCACCCAAAATTGCGTAGAAAGGAATTAGGAAGCCAGGGGTGGCCAGGAAGGTAAGTGTTGGCTAGTAACTGTTAAGAAAGGATTCATTTAATGCAACAAAAGGGAGATGTGGGGGGCTGCATCACTGTGTCCTTTTGCAGTCCAAGAACATGAAGCAGCCAACAGAAATCTGTTTCTGAAACAATGAGTTTCCTAGAAAGGGAACATACCTGTTCCCAACACTGCCTTACATTACATGTCTATCAGGCAAACGTTAACAGCAAGGAAGGAATGACTTATACATAAATGATTTCTCCAGGTACAAATAGTGTACACGCACACACACACATAGTATAGGATGGTGTTTTGGGGTCCAGAGGAAACTGACACTTCCATGCACGTAAATATATTTAAATGATAAAAGGAATATATTTCTAGGGATAGTATAAAAAAAAACCAAACCCATTGCCATCGAGTCGATTCCGACTCATAATGACCCTAAAGGACAGAGTAGAACTGCCCCATAGGGTTTCCAAGGAGCGCCTGGTGGGTTCGAACTGCTGACCTGGTTAGCAGCTGTAGCTCTTAACTACTTTGCCACTAGGGTTTCCAATAGTATATTCTGATAAGGATAGTATGATAGGGCAGAAATTAAACAGGCATATGCTATAGTGAATTGGCCACTTGTTTTTTTTTTTTTTTTTTTTTTTAAGTAAAGATCTCACTGACAAAATTTAAATCATGAAATGCATGATGAGGCATATGGTTCACATTTTAGATTTTTGTAAGGGTCTCCATTATGTTAACTTCGATGAGATAATAGGGAACAAATGGACAATCATGTGAAGAGAATTGAGAGAAACTGCTAATTCACATAGCACAAAAATGTCTATCATTTACAGGGTTCTACCAGTCAGAAAGAACATTTAATGACACTTAAAATATGCCAAATTTGAAATAAATTGAAGACACTGTGAAGTGCAATTGCTTCTTTGAATGTTTCTTGGAATACACTAAGTCCCTGTGTTATGAACTTTGGACTTAAGGACAACTCATATTTGCTGTTTAATGCTATGGAAATTTGACCTCACTTGGAAATTTGACCTCACTTTGAAACCAATGAACCAGCCCTCGCTGGCGACGTCACAATCACCTTCACTTGCTGCATGTGCAACTTTTAGATGATTAGAAAGTCTTCGAGCCTTTTCTTGCAGTAAAACTTGCAGAATGAAAGGATAGATCTCATGTCCTCTAGGTTCTTATTCCAACAATTAAGCCTTTTTTTGCTTCCATTTTCAGCCCAGTATCCAACACTGGCTTCTTCTCCATAGCTCATGAAGTCTTCATCTAAAAAGGGAGATGCCACTTATCCCCAAGGCATTAATCCATTTCTCCATTCTTTCATTGCTAATCTCCAAGAAAACAAAGGACTTTATTTCTTCAAAACCTTTAGTGGGGTTTCAAAAATTATTGTCTCCATCTTAAAGCTACCCAGAAGAATAATTTGAAAAATCAATAATAGTTAAATGTGGGAAAAAAATCTAAATATAGCAGAGACATTTTAGGTTGTACAAAGAGCCATAGATTCCAGATTAGAAGCTAAGTGTTAGCAATATAATGACCAATGGGTAATTAGAATGTGGATGATATTAACCGAGGCCAGCACTCTCCTAACAGGAGAGCACTTCCAAAACTGTGAGCTCAGTTCGCAAGTTGAAGAGGGACCACTGATCAACCCAAGGGTAAATGCAGAGAGCAAACACGATAATGAGGGAATTTGGTAGTTTGAAAGCTTTAAGTATGTCTTCTTTGGAAAAGATAAGTCTTGCAAGTGTTAAAGCTGATGATAACTATGAACATTTGAATGGATATCAGGTGGAAGAGAGGTTAGACTTTATGTCTGTGACTCTGAGGGAAGCCACAGGACGTCTGGGTGTAATATCAACCAAATTGGGAAAGAACAATGTCATATGGGTTTAGTTTATGGAAAAAAAAACAACAAAAAAACGGTGAAAATCAGAATGTCTCCCAAAATGGAATTGGCTTTTGCACGAAGGGATGAGAGTTTTGATCTAGAGATGTCACTTGGTGTTGCTCGCCAGCCAGCTGCTTCTCAGAGGTCATGGAGAGGGGCTTCATGTATCTACCAGTGTTTCAAGAAATGACATTTGGCATCATTTTCATTATTCTATCATTCTGTGAGAGTCTGTTGTGTAGATAAATATTATTTACATACCTAACAGGTACTTTTTTTTTTTTTAATTTGAGGTGATCTTTATAGAAGGAGGATCACTTTTAAAAGTTGCTGGACTAGTTCTATTTTAATTCTATCACTAGTTGTGAGTTGAATTCAATTATTTACTCGGTTTTAGTTTGTCTGTAAAATGAAGTGACTGTTATTGTTGTTGTTAGGTGCTGTCAAGTCAGTTATGACTCATAGTGACCCTATGTACAACAGAATGAAACACTACCCGGTCTGCACCATTCTCACAATAGTTGCTGTTTGAGCCCACTGTGTCAATCCATCACATAGAAGATCCTCTTTTTCACTGACCCTCTACTTTACCAAGCATGATATCCTTCTGCAGGAACTGGGCCATCCTGATAACATGTCCAAAGTAGGTGAGATGAAGTCTCGCCGTCCTTGCTTCTAAGGAGCCTTCTGGCTGTACTTATTCCAAGACAGATTTGTTTACTCTTCTGACAGTCCATAGTGTATTCAATATGCTTCGCCAACACCATAATTCAAATGCATCAATTTTCTTCTTCGGTCTTCCTTATTCATCGTCAAGCTTTCACATGCATATGAGGAGACTGAAAATACTAATGCTTGGATCAGGCTCACTTTAGTCCTCAAAGTGACATTTTTGCTTTTTAATACTTTAAAGAGATTTTTTGCAGCAGATTTGCCCAATGCAACGTGTCATTTGATTTCTTGACTGCTGCTTCCATTGATTGTGGATCCAAGTAAAATGAAATCCTTGATAACTTCAATATTTTCTCCATTTTTGATGATATGCTTATTGGTCCAGTTGTATTATTGTTTTTTGTTTGTTTTTATTTGACTAGTAATCCATACTGAAGTTTTGATTTTCATCAGTAAATGCTTCAAGTTCTCTTCCCTTTCAGCAACCAAGATTGTGTCATCTGCGTATCACAGATTGTTAGTCTTCCTCCAATCCTGATGTTGTATTCTTCTTCATATATTCCATCTCCTCGGATTATTTGCTCAGCATACAGATTGAATAAGCATGGTAAAAGGATACAACCCTGATGCGCACCTTTCCTGATTTTAAACCACAAAGCATCCCCTTGTTCAGTTCGAATAACTGCCTCTTGATCTATGTACAGTTTCCATATGATCACAATTAAGAGTTCTGGAATTCCTATTTTCACAGTGTTATCTATAATTTGTTGTGATCCACATTCGAATGCCTTTGCATAGTCAATAAAACACAGGTAAACATCTTTCTGGTATTCTCTGCTTTCAGCCAAGATCCATCTGACATGAGCAATGATATCTCTTGTTGCGTATCCACTTTTGAATCTGACTTGAATTTCTGGCACCTCCCTGTAGATGTACTGCTGAAACTGCTTTTGAATGATCTTCAGCAAAATTTTACTTGCGTGTGATATTAATGGTATTGTTTGATAATTTCTGCATTCTGTTGGATCATCTTTCTTTGGAATGGGCACAAACACGGATCTCTCCCAGTCTATTGGCAGGTAGCTGTCTTCCAGATTTCTTGGCACAGATGAGTTAGTGCTTCCAGGACAGCATCCATGTGTTGAAACATCTCAATTGGTATTCCATCAACTCCTAGAACCTTGTTATTCATCAATGCCTTCCGTACAGCTTGGACTTCTTCCTTCAATACCATCAGTTGTTGATCATATAGTACCTCCTGAAATGGTTGAACATTGACCAGATCTTTTTGGTACAGTGATTCTGTGTATTCCTTCCATCCTCTTTTGCTGCTTCTTGCATAGTTCAGTATTTTGCCCGTAGAATCCTCCCATATGGCAACTCGAGTCTTGAATTTTTTCTTCAGTTCTTTCAGCTTGAGAAATGCCAAACATGTTCTTCTCTTTTGGTTTTCTAACTCCAGGTCTTTGTGAATTTCATTATAATACTTTACTTTGTCTTCCGGAGCCTCCCTTTAAAATCATCTGTTCAGTTCTTTTACTTCATCATTTCTTTCTTTCGCTTTAGCTACTCTGTGTTCAAGAGCAATTTTCAGAGTCTATTCTGACATCCATTTTGGCCTCTTCTTTATTTCCTGTCTTTTTAATGATCTTTTGATTTCTTCATGTATGATGTCCCTGATGTCATCCCACAACCGTCTGGTCTTCAGTCATTAGTGTTCAATGCTTCAAATCTATTTTTATGATGGCCTCTAAATTCAGGTGGGATATACTCAAGGTTGTATTTTGGCTCTCATGGACTGGTTTTAATTTTCTTCAGCTTCAACTTAAACTCTCATGTGAGCAATTGATGGTCCATTCTGAAGTCAGCCCTTGGCCTTGTCCTGACTGATGATATTTAGGTTCTCCACTGTCTTTTTTCACAGATGCAGTCTATTTGATTCTTGCATATTCCATCTGGTGAGGTACACATGTACAGTCACTGTTTATGTTGTTGAAAAAAGGTATTTGCGGTGAATAGGTAATTAGTCTTGCAAAATTCTATCATGTGATCTGCTGTGCCATTTTTATCACTAAGGCTACATTTTCCAACTACTGATCCTTCTTCTTTGTTTCCAACTTTCACATTTCAATAACAGTAATTATCAATGCATCTTGGTTACATCTTTGATCAATTTCAGCCTTCAGAAGTTGGTAAAAATCTTCAATTTCTTCAGCTTTGGCATTAGTGGTTTGTATGTATATCTGAATAATAATCATTGTCTTAGTTACCTAGTGCCGCAGTAACAGAAATACCACAAGTGGATGGCTTTATGGCTTTAACAAACACAAGTTGATTCTCACAGTTTGGGAGGCTATAAGTCTGAATTAGGGCCACCAGCTCCCAGGGAAGGCTTTCTTTCTTGTTGGTTCTGGGAGAAGGTCTTTGTCATCAATCTTCCCCTGGTCTAGGAGCTTCCCAGCACAGAGACCCTGGGTCCAAAGAATGAGCTCTGTTCCAGCACTTCTTTCTTGGTGGTATGAGGTCCCTCTCCTCTCTGCTCAATTCTCTCTTTCATTTCTCGAAAGAGATTTGCTCAAGATACAACCTAATCCTGTAGATTGAGTCCTGCTTTATTAACATAACTGCCTCTACTCCTGCCTTATAAACATCATAGAGGTTAGGATTTTCAACATGTAGGAAAATCACATCAGATAACAAAATGGTGGACAACCACACAATACAGAGAATCACGGCCTAGCAAAGTTGATACACGTTTTTTGGGGCCACTATTCAATCCACAGCAGTAGTATTAACTGATCTTCCTTGTAGGTGTATGGACAATATCCTCTCACTGACAGTGTTGTACTTCAGGATGGATCTTGAAATGTTCTTTTTGACAATGTGTGCCATGCATTCCTTTTCAGTTTGTCATTCCCAGTGTAGTAGACCATATGATTATATGATTCAAAATGGCCAATACCAGTCCATTTCAGCTCACTAACACCTAGGATATCAATCTGCAAGTATTCTATTCCATTTTTGAGAACTTCCAATTTTTCTAGAGTCGTGCTGTGTACATACCATGTTCCAGTTAGTAATGGAATTTTACTGCTGTTTCTTCTCATTTTGTGTCATGCCACATCAGCAAATGAGGGTCCCAAAAGCTTTACTCCATTCACGTCATTAAGGTTGACTCTACTTTGAGAAGACACTCTTCTCCAGTCGTATTTTGAGTGCATTCCAACCGAGGGACTCATCTTCCAGCACTATGTCAGACAATATTCTGCTGCTAGCTATAAGATTTTCATAGGCCAATCTTTTTAGAGGTAGATCACCAGGTCCTTTTTCCTAGTCTGTATTAGTCTGGAAGAATTGCTGAAACTTGGCCACCATGAGTGACCCAGCTGGTGTTTGAAATACCAGTGACATAGCTTCCAACATCACAGCAGCATGCAAACCACCACAGTAGGTGAATTTAAGGTGATCTTTACATAAGGAAGATTCATTTAGTGAAAAAAAAAAGAAAGCTGAACTGGTTCTATTTTAATTTTATAACTAACTAGTATGTTAATTTGAAGTAAACTATTTACTTTCCTTTAGTTCATCTGTAAAATGAAATGGCTAAGCAAGATAATAGGCAATATTTTTTCTAGCTCTGAAGAGCTATGAGTTTCATCTATCTGAAATAAGCTGCCAAGTAATGAGGAAATACATTTTAAGGGATTCAATCCCAGGCCCAGAGTCAACATACTTAGGTTCTCCACTCACTGGACCTGTCACTGGAACAATTTATGTGATGTCTCTGGGACTTAGTTTACTAGTCTGTGAAAGGGGAAGATAAAACTACTGCTCATGATATGATATCATTGAGGCTCATACATGAACTAATTATGATAAGAGTGTCTTAAATTCAACTTTTACAAACTATCTCTGGCTTTGTCATTTCACTGATCTTGAGTTGGAGCCCAACAATTATTTAGTTACCTAGGAGTACATTTTGCAAACATTTTGCAACATAGAGTTAAACATTTTATGGGTACCTTTCTTATTATTTTTTAATGATTTAGGATTATAACTAGGGTAAGATGTTGAAATCTTGATCAGCCTCTGTTCATTTATTAGAGAAAGCCATACTTTTTTCTTAAGGAAGTCCTGACTTTGATTATGGATATTCCCTTTTTGCATTTTTCTTCATAGTTAAAGTAGTAGCCTGCTTGGGTGAGTGTTCTGTTTAGGTCCCTTGGCTTCATGAGATGATGCCAAATTATGCGTGTTTTCAAAATCTATGGATATACTCCTAATTAGCAACAGCAAGTATTTTTGGTTCTGGCACTCATCATATAGTCTGTACATAATTTCTGACATCTAGTATTGATAAATCATATAATTGCAAGAAATAATATTGAGGGAAGATTGCCTGATTGACATGAATCCTTTTCATTCATCTACATAGTCTAAATGTTATCAATGGATTAAACAAGATTATTAAAATCTTGGTGTTTTCTCTGGATTCCTTTAGTCCTTTGTGGAAATCTTTCACTCAGTTTTAGCCTGAATCAGTGTGATAGACTTATGCTGACTGCTATGTAAGAAATCTATGCTTGCATTAACTGTAGTAATGTTACTCATGATGTGATTTTCTTCATCCTTTATGAAACTTCTACATTATGGAGACCATAGGACATATTTCCCTCAGGTCTTCGCATCACAAATAGCAGGGTTCCTTCTGATGACTCATTTGGTTTTAACTTATGAGTCCAGTGGATTATATAATAAATTTATTTGCATGTGTGTGTAGGGTACTAAGACACTCAGAACCAAATCTGTTGCGCATGTTTGGTAAGTAAACAGAATCAATATTATACATGGTAGTGGCAGAACTACTCTAGGATCAGTCTAAGTGTGGATCCCATCATTTACATTTGGATCTAGTATAGATTTGATCAGATTGACACTTCCTTTTCCTCTTTAGGACCAGTATCATGGTGTTGTGTTGGAGATTAAATGAGATAATCACTTACTTAATATATTAACAGATGTCCTTGATAAGTGTTAGCTATTATCAATATTAAAATAAGAAGTTCCCAAGAGACATTTATTTTTCTGTTTTATTAGCCTAACAAAATACACCTTCATTTATGTATTCATTCAGTAAATATTTTTCATACATCTGTTATGTTCCACCTATTACATGTACGTGAGTAAAGAACACAGATAAGATCCCTTTTGTCATAGGCCTTATGCTCTATATGGAGTGGTGTGGAGTATGGAGTCCACTAACAATACTAAGATGTGAAAAAAAAATTGGTAATAGTAAGTGCTCACTTGGAAGTAAAACAAGTTGAATGCCAGATAATGTACTTTGGATTGTGTAGTCAGGAAAGACTTCAGTGTAGAGGGGGCATTTTTAGCTGGGAACTGATAAGAAGGGGCCATCTGTGAAATATCTGCAGGAAGAACTTTCATGGAGAAGGAAGATCTAGTCCCCAAAAAGAGGAGACAGTAATCTAATTGGAGAGATTCCAGGGTGCTGTGGAATAGCCATGCAATGAAAGTTCAAGCATGTAGGTGTGGTTCTGTCACCCCTTTCTTCCACACTGATTGGCCAGGACACCCTTACATGGAGGAACTCAGTCATCTTCATTTATACCACATGGTTCTCCTTTTCATTTAATCTTCAAATGTAAAGTGCCTGAGGGCTTATTTTCTAGCAGCTCTCTTTGACCTGTATTTTTCTTGAAGGCATCCAACCTGTGCAAAGTAAAACACATGATTTCGGCATAAATTTGGAGTTGAGTGGGAGAGATCACTAGCCAGTAGTTCCAACCCACTTTATCCAAGTTCTAAATATAGGGATTTAAGCCCCAAAGACTTTTAATTAAAAGGTGACCTTGGATCTCCTTTGCCATTGTTTATTAGGAGTGGCACAAAGCAATACAGTGGTCTGAGGAAGGAGTCCAGTAGTCCTGGATTTCCCTAGCCATAAGTCTCACCATCATTTCTAGTAGATACTAATTTCATCCTTAGCATTATTGTATCTGTCCTGTTTTGTTTTGTTTTTTTCCTGTTACTTATTTACTTCTTTTAGGGTGATTTCATATCTTCCATGAATTTCGTAGATATTTTTATTACTTAATAAAATAGCTTATAATCTAAGTTTTTAAAAAGAATATTGTGTTTTAGGTGAAAGTTTTAAGTGCAAATTAGTTTTTCTTTCAAAAATTTTTACACAAATTGTTCTGTGACATTGGTTGCAATTCCTGCAGTGTGTCAGCACTCTCCCCATTTCCCTTTCCACCCTGGGTTCTCTGTGTCCATTGGTTCAGTTATCCTGTCCTTTCCTGCCTTCTCATCTTTGCTTTTGGGCAAGTGTTGTCCATTTGGTCTTCTATACCTGATTGAACTAAGAAGCACATTTCTTGTGTGTGTTATTGTTTGTTTTATAGGCCTGTCTAATCTTTGGCTGAAAAGACACTACTCAACAAAGTAGGATGTAGAACATTTTCTTTATAAACTGTTATGCTAATTGAGCTATGTCCCGTGAGACCATGATCCCCAGCCCTCAGCCCAGTAACTCAGTCCCTCAGGGATTTTGGTTGTGTCTATGAAGCTTTTAACTCTTTGTCTTGGTCAAGTTATGCTGACTTCCCTAGAATTGTGTACTGTCTTACCCTTCACCAAAGTTACCACTTATCCAACGTCTAGTTAGTGTTTTTTCCTCCCCACCCCTCAACTCCCTCATAACCATCAAAGATTGTTTCTTTCTGTGTGTAAACCTTTTCATGAGTTTTTATAATAGTGGTCTCATATAATATTTGTCCTTTTGTGATTGGCTTATTTCCCTCAGCCTAATGCCTTCCAGATTCATCCATGTTGTGGGGTGTTTTGCATATTCATCATTGTTCTTTACTGTTGTATAGTATTCCATTATGTATATGTACCATAATTTGTTTATCATTCATCTGTTGATGGGCACTTAGGTAGTTTCCATCTTTTTGCTATTGTGAATAATGCTGCAGTGAACATGGGTGTGTATATGTCTATTTGTGTGAGGGCTCTTATTTCTCTAGGATATATTCCTAGGAGTGGGATTGCCTGATCATATGGTATGTCTGTTTCTAGCTTTTTAAGGGGCACTATGTAATTTTCCATAGAGGTTGTACCATTTTACATTCCCACTAGCAGTGCGTAAGAGTTCCAATCTCCCCACAACCTCTACAACATTTGTTATTTATTATTATTATTATTATTAGTGCCATTAATGTTGGGTTGAAATGGTATCTCATTGTAGTTTCGATTTGCAATTCTCTAATGGCTAATGATTGCCATCATTACATGTCTGTTAGCTGCCTGAATGTCTTCTTTGGTGAAGTGTCTGTTTATATCCTTTGCCCATTTTTTAATTGGATTATTTCTCTTTTTGTTGTTGAAGTGTTGAAGTATTTGATAGATTTTAGAGATTAGACCCTTGCTGGATATATCATAGCCAAAAATTTATTCCTAGTCTCTAGGTTCTCTTTTTACTCTTTTGGAGAAGTGTTTTGATGAGCATTAATTTAATTTTTAGGAGCTCTCAGTTATCTACTTTATCTTCTGGTATTTGTGCATTATTAGTTATGATTTGAATTGTATTTATACCATGTATTAGGGCCCCAGTGTGTTGTCCCTATTTTTTCTTCCATGATCTTTATCATTTTAGGTTTTATATTTAGGTCTTTGATCCCATTTTGAGTTAGTTTTTGTGTATGGTGTGAAGTATGCGCCCTGTTTCATTTTTTTACAAATGGTCATCCAGTTTTGCCAGCACCATTTGTTAAAAAGACTGTCTTTTCCCCATTTAATGGACTTTGATCCTTTGTCAAAGATCATCTGACCATAGGTGGATGAATTTACATCTGGGTTCTCAATTCTGTTCCTTTGGTCTATGTGTCTGTAGTTGTACCAGTACCAGGCTGTTTTGACTACTGTGGCTGTGTAGTAGTTTCTAAGATCAGGTAATGTGAGGCCTCCTACCTAGTTCTGTTTCTTCAGTAATGCTTTGCTTATCCGGGGCCTCTGTCCTTTCCATATAAAGTTGGTGATTTGTTTTTCCATTTCGTTAAAGAATGCTGTTAATATTTGGATCAGGATTGCATTATGTCTTATATTGCTTTGGGTAATATCGACGTTTTCACAATGTTGAGTCTTCCTATCCAAGAGCATGATATGTTTTTTCCATTTATGTAGGTCTCTTTCAGTTTGTTGTAATAGTGTTTTTTTTTTTTTTTTTTTTGTATAATGTCTTTTATATCCCTGGTTAGATGTATTCTTAAGTATTTTATCTTTTTTAGGGACTATTAGAAAGGGTGTTGTTTTCTTGATTTCTTTTTTGAAGTTCTCTGCATTGGTGTTTAGGAATCAAACTGACTTTTTTATGTTGATCTTGTATCCTGCTGCTCTTCTGAATATTTCTATTAGTTCCATTAGTTTTCTTGTGGAATCTTTGGGGTTCTCTATATGTAGGAACCCAACACTCATCTGTCAGTTTGTTGTGCTGTGGTGGCTTCTGTGGTGCTGTGATGCTGGAAGCTATGCCATCGATATTTCAAATACTGACAGTGTCACCCATGGTGGACAAATTTCAGTGGAGCTTCCAGACTAAGATACAGTAATAAGAAAGATCTGATAGTCTACTTCTGAGAAAATAGGCCAGTGATAGGCCAGTGAAAACTTTATGAATAGCTGTGGAACATTGTCTGATATAGTGCCAGAAGATGACCCTTCAGGTTGGAAGGCACTCAAAATACGACTGGGAAGAGCTGCCCCCTAAAAGTAGAGTCAGTCTTAATGATGTGGATGGAATCAAGTTTTCGGGACCTTCATCTGCTGATGTGACATGATTCAGAATGAGCAGCAACAGCTGCAAACATCCATTAATAATCAGAACGTGGAATGTACGAAGTATCAATCTAGGAAAGTTGGAAGTACTAAAAATGAAATGGAACACTTAAAGATTGATATCCTAGGCATTAGTGAGCTGAAATGGCATCAGCCATTTTGAATTGGGCAATCATATGGTCTACTATGTCAGGAATGATAAATTGAAGAGGAATGGCATCTCATTCATTGTCAAAAAGAATTTTTCAAGATGTATCTTGAAGCACAAATGCTGTCAGTGATAAGATAATATCTTTAAGCCTACAAGGAAGGCTAGTTAATATGACTATTATTCAAATTTACATATGAACCGCTAAGGCCAAAGATGAAGAAATTGAAGATTTTTACCAACTTCTGCAGGCTGAAATTGATCAAAATACAATCAAGATGCATTGATAATTATTGGCAATTGGAATGTGAAAGTTGGAAAAAAGAAGTAGGGTCAGTAGTTGGAAAATATGACCTTGGTGATAGAAATGACACCAGAGATCTCATAATAGAATTTTTCAAGACCAATGACTTCTTCATTGCAAATACCTTTCTTAAAGAGTATAAACAGTGACTATACATGTGGCCCTCACTAGATGGAATACACAGGAATCAAATCAATTACATCTGTAGAAAGAGTTGATGGAAAAGCTCAATATCATCTGTCACAGCAAGGCCAAGGGCTGACTGAGGAACAGACCATCAACTGCTCATATGTGAGCACAAGATGAAGGTGAAGAAAATTAGAGCAATTACATGAGAACCAAAATAAGACTTTGAATATATCCCACCTGAATTTAGAGACCATCTCAAGCAGATTTGACACATTGAATACTAATGATCGAAGACCAATTGAACTGTGGGATGACATCAAGTACATGCAACATGAAGAAAGCAAGAGGTCATTAAAAAGACAGGAAAAAAAGAAGAAACCAAGATGGATATCAGAAGAGACTCTGAAACTTGCTCTTGATCACAGAGTAGCCAAAGCAAATAGAAGAAATGAAGAAGTATAAGAGCTGAACAGAAAATTTCAAAGGGCTGCTTGAGAAGACAAAGTTAAGTATTATAATAAAATGTGCAAAGTCCTGGAGTTAGAAAAGTGAATGGGAAAAACACACTCGGCATTTCTCAAACTAAAAAAAACTGAATAAAAAATTCAAACCTTGAGTTTCAATATTGAATGATTCTACTGGGAAATATTGAAGGACATAGGAAACTTCAAAAGAAGATGGAAAAAATACAGAGAGTCACTGTACAAAAAAGAATTGGTCCATGTTTAGCCATTTCAGGAGATAGCATATGATCTAGACCGACGATGCTGAAGGAAAAAGTCCAGCCTGCACTGGAGGAATTGGGGAAAAACAAGGCTCTAGGAATTGACAGAATAGATATTTCAACAAACTGAGATATTTCAACAAACAGATACAGCACTGGAGGTGCTCACCTAACTATGCCAAGAAATTTGGAAGACAACTACCTGGCTAACCAACTGGAAGTGATCCATATTTGTGCCCATTCCAAAGAAAGGTGATCCAACAGAATACAGAAATTATCAAGCAATTATCATTAATATCACATGCAAGTAAAATTTTACTGAAGATAATTCAAAAGTATTTGCAGCATACATTGACAGAGAACTACCAGAAATTCAAGTTGAATTCAAAAGCAGACATGAAACGAGGGATATCATTGCTGATGTCAGATGAATCTTGGTTGAAAGCAGAGAATACCAGAGAGATGTTTACTTGTGTTTTGTTGACCATGCAGAGATATTTGACTGTGTGGATCATAACAAATTATGGATAACATTGTAAAGAATGAACATTCCGAACACTTAAATTTGCTCATGAACAATCTGTACATAGATCAAGAGGCAGTCATTCGAACAGAGCAAGGAGATACTTCGATGTTTAAAGTGAGGAAAGGTATGGTTGAGGGTTGTATCCTTTCACCATACTTGTTCAATCTGTATGCTGAGCAGACACTCTGATAGGCCAGACTATATAAAGAATGTGGCATCAGGATTGGCAGAAGACTCATTAACAACCTGCGATATGCAGATGACACAACCTCGCTTGCTAAAAGTGAAGAGGATTTGAAGCACTTACTGATAAAGATCAGAGACTACAGCCTTCAGTATGGATTGCACCTCAACATAAAGAAAATAAAAATCCTCACAATGAGACCGATAAGCAACATCATGATAAATGGAGAAAATATTGAAGTTATGAAGGATTTCATTTTACTTGGATCCACAATCTACACCCATGGAAACAGCAGTCAAAAAATAGAAGGACATATTGCATTGGAGAAATCTGCTGCAAAAGAACTCTAAATGTTAAAAAGCAAAGATGTCATTTTGAGGACTAAGGTGTGCTTAACCCAAGCCATGGTATTTTCAGTTGCCTCATATGCATGTAGAAGCTGGACAATGAATAAGGAAGACAGAAGAGAATTGATGCCTTTGAATTATGGTGTTGGTGAAGAATATTGAATTTACCATGGACTGTGAGAAGAACCAACAAATCTGTCTTGGAAGGAGTACAGCCAGAATGCTCATTAGAAGCAAGGATGGCTATACTTCGTCTCACTTATTTTGGACATGTTATCAGGAGGGATGAGTCCCTGGAGAAGAACATCATGCTTGGTGTCATGGATTGAATTGTGTCCCCCCAAAATATATGTCAACTTGCCTGGGCCATGATTCCCAGGATTATGTGTTTGTTCACCGTTTTATCATCTGATATGATTTCCTATGTGTTATAAATCCTACCTCTGTGATGCTAATGAGGTGGGATTAGCAGCAGTTATGTTAATGAGTCAGGACTCAATCTACAAGATTAGATTGTGTTTTAAATCAATCTCTTTTGAGACATAAAAGAGAGAAATGAGCAGAGAAACAGGGGGACCTCATACTACCAAGAAAGAAGCACTGGGAGCATAGCGTGTCCTTTGGACCTGGGGTCCCTGCACTGAGAAGCTCCTTAACCAGGAGAAGATTGATGACAAGGACCTTTCGCCAGAGCTGACAGAGAAAAAACATTCCCCTGGAACTGACTCACTGAATTCGGACTTCTAGCCTCCTAGACTGTGAGAGAATAAATTTCTCTTTGTTAAAGCCAACGACTTGTGGTATTTCTGTTAGAGCAGAGCTAGATAACCAAGACATTCGGTAAAGTAGATGGTAAGCAAAAAAGTGGTAGTTCGTCAATGAGATGGTTTGACACAGTGGCTGCAACAACGAGCTCAAGCATAACAACGATTGTGAGGATGGTGCAGAACCGGGCAGTGTTTTGTTCTTTTGTACATAGGGTCCCTTTGTGTCAGAACCCACTTGAAGGCACCTACCAACAACAAAATGTGGAAGATCATATCATCTGTGATTAGGGATAGTTTTATTTCTTCCTTTCCAATTTGGATGTGTTTATTTATTTATTTTATTGCCTTATCGCTCTAGCTAGGACTTCCAGTACAATGTTAAATAAGAGAGGTGATAAAGGGCATCCTTGTTTTATTCCTATTTTCAGGGGGAATGCTTTCAGGCTCTCTCCATTGAGAATGATGTTGGATTTTGGTTTTGTATAGATGACCTTTATTATGTTGAGGAATTTCCCTTCTATTTCTATTTTATTGAGAATTTTTATGAGGAATGTGTTGTACTTTTTCAAATTCCATTTCTGCATTGATTGAGATGATGTTATTCTTTTATTTTGTTCTGTTTATGTGGTGGATCATATTGATTGATTTTCTAATGTTTAACCATCCTTGCATACCTGGTATGAATCCCACTTTCGTCGTGGTGTATTATTTTTTTGATATGATGCTGAATACTATTGGCTAGAATTTTTGCATCTATATTTGTGAGAAACTTTGGTTTGTAATTTTCTTTTTTTGTGGTGTCTGTCTAGCGTTATTATCAGGTTTATGCTGGCTTTGTAGAATGAATTTGGGAGTATCCCTTCCTTTTCTATGTTCTGAAATAGTTGGAGTAGTACTGATGTGAGCTCTTCTCTGAATGTTTGGTAGAATTTTCCAGAGAAGCTGTCTGGGCCAGGGATTTTTTTTTTGTTAGGAGCCTTTAAAAAGAAAAAAATTATTACCTCTTATATTTCTTCTGTTGTTATTGGTCTGTTGAGATTTTCTGTCTCAGCTTTTATTAGTTTAGGTAGGTAGTGTGTTTCTAGAAATTTTTGCATTTCCTCTAGATTCTTAATTTTGTTGTAGTACAATTTTTCATAGTATTCTGTTACAGTCTTTTTTATATCATTTGGGTCTGTTGTAATGTCCCCCATCTCATTTCTTATTTGAGTTATTTGCTTCCTCTCCTGTTTTTATTTTTTCAGTTTGGCCAGTGGTTTCTTGTTTTTGTTGATCTTTTCAAAGAACCAACTTCTGGTCTTGTGATCCTTTCTATTATTTTTCTGTTCTCTATTTCATTTAATTTTCCTCTAGTCTTTATTATTTCTTTTCTTCTGGTGGCTGTGGGCTTCTTTTGCTGTTCTCTTTCTATTTGTTTAAAGTGTAGGGCTAACATTTTGATTTTGGCACATCCTTCTTTTTTGATGTGTGCGTTTATTTCTGTAAATTGACCTCTGCCTTTACTGTGTCCCAGAGGTTTTGGTATGAGGTATTTTCATTCTCATTTGACTCTAGAATTTTTTTTTTTTTAATTCTGTCTTTGATTTCATCTATTACTCAGTGTTTTTTAAGCAAGGTGTTATTCAGTTTCCATGTATTTGATTTTTTTTCTTGATCTTCCTGTTATTGATTTCTACTTTTATGGCATTATGATCAGAGAGAATGCTTTGTATTATTTAGATGTTTTAGATTTTCTTGAGGGTTGCTTTGTGGCCTAAAATGTGGTCTATTCTGGAGAATGTTCAGTGTGCATTGAAAAAGAATGTATAGTATGCTGCTGTTGGGTGAAGTGTTCTATATATGTCTATGAATTCAACTTGGTAGCTTTTCTGTATCTTTGTTGAGTTTCTTTCTAGATGATCTGTCCTTTACCGAGAGTGGTATATTGAAGTCTCATACTATTATTGTGAAACTATTTCTTTTTTTCAGTGCTGTTAGAGGTTTTTTTTTTTTTTAAAGTATTTTGGAGCCCTGTCTTTGGGTACAGAAATATTTATTAGGGTTATGTCGTCTCAGTGGATTGTTCCTTTAATCATTATATAATGTCCTTCCTTGTCTTTTAAGTTGATTTTGCCTCAAAGTCTATTTTATCTGAGATTAGTATTGCCACTCTTGCCCTTTGTTGATTACTGTTTTCTTGATAGATTTTTTTCTTCTTTTGATTTTTAACATATTTATGTCTTTATGTCTAAGGTGTGTCTCTTGCAGACAACGTATTAATGGGTCATGCTTTTTTATTCATTCTGCAACTTACTGTCTCTTTATAGGTGCATTTAAGACATTTTTATTCAGTGTGACTCTCGATAGGTATAAGTTTATTGCTGTCATATTGTTGTGCTTTTTTTTTATGGTGTTGATGTTTTCTCTGTTGCCCTTATTTTCCTGTGCTGAGTTCCTTTTGTTTGTGGATTTTCTTTCCTTCTCTTTCATTATTATTTTGTGTTTACTGAGACTTTATGTTTTTCTTCTTTTTTATTCTGATGAGTAGGTTTGTTAACTTTTTTTGTTATTACCTTGAAATTTACCTTTAGCTTCATAATTTAGAACCAGTGTTTTATTACTTGATATCACCTTGACTTTCTCTCCATTTGAATGTTTTATACCTATGCCATTTATTCCCCCTTTTATTGTTTTACTGTTGTTGTCATTTACAGATTGACATCTCTTTTTCCCCATTTTAAGTCTTTTTGCTTTGTTTTATTATTGAGAGCTCTTTACCTAGGTTGGTATCTGGCTGGTGCTGTCCTGTGTCCTTTACTTCAGTTGTTGTCTGATGTTGGTTCTCTAACTGAAGGAACCCTTTAATATTTCTTGTAGATTTGGCTTGGTTTTTATGAATTCCCTTGATTTCTGTTTATCTGGTAATGTCCTAATTTCACCATCATATTTCAGAGAGAGTTTTGCAGGATACATTATTCTTGACTGACAGTTTTTTTTCTTTCAAGGTTTTATGTATGTCATTCCATTGCCTTCTTGCCTGCATAGTTTCTGTCAAGTAATCAGCTCTTAGTCTTATTGTTTCCCCTTTGTAACTGACTTTTTGTTTTTCTCAAGCTGCTCTTAGGATTCTTTCTTTGTCTTTGGTTTTTGCAAGTGTGATTATGATATGTCTTGGCGACTTTCTTTTGGGGTGTGCCTTAGTCATCTAGTGCTGCTATAACAGAAATACCACAAGTGGATGGCTTTAACAAAGATAAATTTATTCTTTCATAATCTAGTAGGATACAAGTCCATATTAAGGGTTCCAGCTCCAGGAGAATTCTCTCTCTGTTGGCTCTGTAGGAAGGTTCTTGTCATTAGTCTTCCCTTGGTCAAGGAGCTTCTCTGCACAGGAAGCTCAGATCCAAAGGACACACTTTGCTCCTGGTACTGCTTTCTTGGTGGTATGAGGTCCCCATGTCTCTCTGCTCACATCTCTTTTATATCTCAGAAGAGATTGGCTTAAAACTCTATCTAATCTTGTAGATATCATCAATATAACTGCTGCTAATCCATCTCATTAACATCATAGTTCTAGTATTTACAACTGTCATGGATTGAACTGTGTCCTCCAAAAATATCTGTCAACTTGGCTAGGTCATGAATCCCAGTATTGTATGACTGTGTAATCTGATGTGGTTTCTTTATGTGTTGTAAACTCTACCACTATGATGAGGTTATAGTGATGATGTCTACAAGATTGGATAGTGTCTTAAGCCAATCTCTTTTGAGATATAAAAGAGAGAAGTGAGCAGAGACACATGGGAACCTCACACCACCAAGAAAGCAGTGCTGGGAGCAGAGCACGTCCTTTGGACCTGAGGTTCCTGTGCTGAGATGCTTCCAGACCAAGGGAAGACTGATGCATCACAAGGACCTTCCTCCAGAGCTGACAGAGAGAGAAAGCGTTCTCCTGGAGCTGATGCCCTGAATTTGGACTTGTAGCCTACTGGACTGTTAGAGAATAAACTTCTCTTTGTTAAAACCATCGACTTGTGGTATTTCTGTTAGAGCAGCACTAGATGACTAAGACAACAACACATAGGGAAATCATATAAGATGACAAAATGGTGGACAATCGTACAATACTGGAATAATGACCGAGCCAAAATGATATACATATTTTTGGGGAACACAATTCAATCCATGGCAGGGTCTATCCTGTATGGGGTCCATTGAGCTTTTTGGGTGGTAAGCTTTTCATCTGTCATGATATTTGAGAAGTTTTCTGCCAGCAAATCTTCAAAAATCTTCTCTGTATTTTCCATTTTCTCCTGACTTTGGAACTCCGATCCCACACGAATATTTGCTCTTGCTGTACCCCACATAATTCTTAAATTTTCTTCATTCTTTTCTCTCATTTTTCCTCAAAGTGGCAACTGTGGATTTGTCTTCTATCTCACTGACTCTGCCTTCCATTGTTTCAAATTTAGTCCTAAAGCAAAGTTGTCCATTTCTGAAATTTTGTTGTTTATATTTTGAATTTCTAGTTACTGTTTTTGTATGATTTCTAATTGTGTATATTTTTTGACATTTTGTTTTTGTATTATTTTCCTGAATTCTTCTATTCCTTTGTGTCTTCCTTGATTTTGGCAGTTTTCATTGTTTTTTTCTGTGTTTTCCATGATTTTGTCTATTTTTTCCCTTGATGTTGTCTGTATTTTCCTTGATCTCTTTCCTAATCTTTTGGAGAGCCCTAAATATTACTCTTTTGAATTCCACATCAGATAGTTCCACTGCATCTTCTTCTTCCAGAAGGTCATCTGATTCTTTATTTTGGTTACTTGCTGGAGCCATTTTGTCTTGCTTTTTTAATGTGTTTTGATATTGTCTGCTGCCTCAGAGGCATTAAGGTATTATTTTTTTTTATTTGTTGATTGTATATTCTTTTGTTTCATCCTGCTTCTTTGTTTTGTTTTGATATGTCAGGACAGGTGGGCCAGGCATGCTTTGCTGTTTGCTTGTCTATAGTCACAATTTCTCTCACCATCTGTCTAGGTGGGCAGGGCAGCAGGCAGGGTGAGTCTGCTTCACTCTATACTTGTTTGGTGATATGGCTGAGGGCAGACTGTGTGGTTGCTGTCTGCCTCCTAATGTTTGTCTAGCAGTGTGGGAGTGTTCACAGTGCCTTGCCAGATAGGGGGTGGTATTGGACAGAGAGTGGTACGGGCCTGCTTCCAACCTTTCAGCAGCTTGTCGAGTGGTGGGAGGGGAGGGGCAGTGCATGCCCAATGTGGTGACCAGGCTGAGCTGGGCATGCTGTAGCCACATTAGCATGGTGTGGGGCAGCAGAAAGGGGGTGTGGCATATGGGGCTAGGTGGGAGGGAGATAGAAAAGGAACAAAGGGAAAAAGAAAAAAAATGATGCTTCAGGAGCCAGTGGGTGGAGCTCCTGACCCAGCTCATTGGCCCCAGGCTGGTGATTGGTTGGTGACTCTAGCCAAGGAGGTACCATGTAGCCCAGTGGGAAGGGGTAGAGGTGGGGTATGGGGCTAGGTAGAAGGGAGAAAGAAAAGGAGAAAATTTTTAAAAAATGATGGTGCAGCAGGAGGTGGCAGATGGGGGCATGAGGGACCTGGGGTATTGGTGGGCCAGTAGCTCTCTATCTGTGGTGGTGCAGTGTGGACAAGTGTGAAGGGGTAGAAGTGGAGTATGGGGCTAGGTGTGAGGGAGAAAAGGAAGAAACGGGGAAAAAAAATGTCATGCCAAGAGCCCACAGGTGGGCACATGTCAGACCTGTGGTGACAGTGGGCTTGTAGCTCTTTAGACAAGTATAATTGCATGACCTCTCAGAAAGGAGTAGGGGTGGCTTTTGGGGCTAGGTGAGAGGAAGAAAGAAAAGGAAGAAAGGGAAAAATAAATAAAAATAAATAAAAAATGGCATGACAGGAGCCAGCAGGTGGGGGTGGGGTGGACCCAGAGTGACAGTGGGACAGTTGCTCTCTACCTGAGCAGCACGGTGTGGCCTATCAGGAAGGGGTGAGAGTGGCATATGGGGCAGAAGGGTGAGTAATGGGAAAGCATGTTTCTCTGGTTACCGAGTACTCTGTCTCCTGTAGGGAGCTCTGTGAAGTTGCCTTTCTGTACTTCCTGTCTGAGGTCATTGCTGGTTATACTCCAAGACGGTGATGCTGGGCCATGTTAGTTGGCAGGGAATCTCCACTCCATATCTCTCCTCATTCTCTGTTTTCCTTCAGTTTCTTCTTCTATTCATTGTTTAACCTAGTTCTTTATCACTTCATTTGATGCTCAAGTTTTCAGGATTGATGTTTCTATTTGTTTTACTTAGTTTTTTGAATCTTTGCTGCAGAGGGACAACATGATGTGTCTGTCTAGGGCATTATGTTGGATCCACTTCCTTGTTACTTATTTTTATTTCTCACCAAAAACATCTTAGTAAGCTGTCCCAAACTTTTTTAGGAATAAAGTTGAATACAATATACTCTCTTGATATGAATATTTAACTTATTAGTTCTGTGTACCAAGTATCTCATATTATCCATTAGTAGCATTTTTGCTTTGCTCCTTCTGAATATCATAGTCTCATTAATCTTAACATGTTTTAAATATCTCAGGCCTCTTTATGCTTACCAGTTCAGATATAATCTAAAGTTGATTCTTCCAGGAATATTAGTCCAGTTTTTGAACTTATCTCAGTTTTTTATTGGTTTTATGCTTTCCATGAACATGGTAGTTGGTCATTTCATAAATCACCAGTTTTCTTCAATGCACAGCAGATAGGGGAAGATAAAGGTAAAATTGAGAATAACTTTTTAAAATATTTTATATGTTCCACATATACTCATATGTATTTTCAGTGATCAATGTTTTATTGAAAGAAAGAGGTTTAAATATATTTAATGAATATTTTGGAGATTTGAAGGTGGGGGCTTATTTGATTTTTTAGTTTGTATCCATGTGAAACCTGGACAATGAACAAGGAAGACTGAAGAAGAGTTGATGCATTTGAATTATGGTGTTGGTAAAGAATATTGAATATACTGGACTGCCATTGGACTTCCATGGACTGCCAAAAGAACAAACACATCTGTCTTGGAAGAAGTACAGCCAGAATGTTCATTAGAAGCAAGGATGGCAAGACTTTGTCTCATGTACTTTGGACATGTTATCAGGAGGGACTAGTTCCTGGAAAAGGACATTGTCTTAGTTATCTAGTGCTGCTATAACAGAAATACCACAAGTGGATGGCTGTGACAAACAAAAAATTTTTCTTTCACAGTTTAGGTGGCTTGAAGTCTGAATTCAGGGCACCAGCTCCAGTGGAAGTGTTTCTCTTTCTGTTGGCTCTAGGAGAAGGTCCTTGCCATCAGTCTTCCCCCTGGTCTAGGAGCTTCTCAGTGCAGGGACCCCAGGTCCAAAGGGCACACTCTACTCCTGGCTCTTCTTTCTTGGTGGTAGGCGATCCCTCTCCTCTCTGCTCACATTTCTCTTTTATATCTCAAAAGAGATTGTCTCAAGATTATACCTAATCCTGTACATTGAGTCCTGCCTCATTCACATAACTGCCTCTCATCCTGCCTCATTAACATAATAGAGGTTAGAATTTGCAACACATAGGGTAATCACATCAGATCACAAAATGGTGGACAACCACACAATACTGGGAATCATGGCCAGCCAAGCTGATTCACATTTTTAGGGGGACACAATTCAATTCATAACAGATGTTGTGCTTGGTAAGTAGAGGATCAGTGTAAAAGAGGAAGACCATCAATGAGATGGATTGACACAGTAGCTTCAACAATGGACTCAAACATAGCAACAATTGTTAGGATAGAACAGGACCAGGCAAAGCTTCATTCTGTTGTACACAGAGTTGCTATGAGTCGGAACCAATTCAACAGAACCTAAAAACAACAATAATATTTTTCATGGTCCACCCCAGTGCTTTCTTTGTTCGTGGTAAGAGATCAGTTGCATTTGATCTGGTTTGAATTTGCCCCATTCATTATTATGTAATGTGTGGGATGGGTAGGCCAAATACAACTGTACCTCAACATACTTGCAGTATGATGTTTTTGTCACCAGAAGAGACTTGAAAATAAATTTAAGTGACTTTTTTTTTTTTTTTTGCTTGACAGTTATAATTTCTGCCCTATGTTTATCTCTTTACCTTCCCAGTTAGAGAAAGTAATAGGAACAAATAACACATCTCCTGCAAACCCTCAAAATCCTTTCCTTAATTCATAAAACTATTAATATCTTTATAATTCAACTCTGTGAATGCTGAATATTCCAAGGAAAGGCCCATTTTTGGTCGTTCAGGATGCTGGAAATTAAAATCTTTGTCCCCTGAGTGATCAAAAGTTTAAATGACCATGGGTCTTTTTGGAAACAGGAAAACATTTTAGTAGCAATAGTCATTTAACAACTTTTATAACTTATAACACCATGTGCCAGATGCTGTTTTGAGGATTTTACAAATATTTGCTTAATTAATTTCCATATATCAGCCCTCTGAAATGAGTATTATCTTTTCCTCATTCTTCAGATGAAAAAACTGAGGGTTGGAAAGATTAAGAGACTTACCCAAAATCACACAACTGGTAAATACAACACGTTACAAAGCAATTTGTGTTAGCACCAAAGGCCTACAACAAGAGTATTCCTTGAGAGCCTATAGCCAGCAATGACAGTGACATGATCCTAGCAGAAATGAAGATGATCCTCTCCATGCTCTCTCTTCAAAATCTTTTGCTTGATAAGTCGTGAGAGGAGGCATATCTGAAGATATGGGTAAAAAGTTTATAGATAGGTGTGAACTTTTAAAGTTTGTATCAAGAAACCTTTAGAGTGAATAATAAAAAAGCATCAATTCCTTTCACTTGGAGTCTAAATAATTTTGCCACCAAGCCTAGATTTTCCCCTTGGAAAGGGAAATAAGTAAGATTAATCTCAGCAGGTCCCTGGTAAACCGATTTATATTGGGCCTCCCTCTGGATTCTGATCACTTTTTGCCCAACTGTTGTGTGACATCTAGCATCCTTGGAATCTTTTTATGACTCTGGCTGGATGCTCCAAGTGTAATTTACAATAGCATTAAAAAATTGCAACATGTAATTAACTCACCAATCAGCTGTCAGAGCCTGTAATCTTTTCCCAGTTCACTGTCGAGCTCCTTGTGGGAGAATCAGTATTCCGAAAGGACCCTTTCCATTATGCTGTGTGTGGTGTTAGAGCAGAGTACTAAATTATGCTGCTTATTCATGGAAAATATACCATCCTCATGAGTGTCTTGATGACTTTGTTAAAAATACCTTCTGCCACCCCTGCCCTCTTATTCTCATGAATGCTGTGGCTCCACATTGTGGCAGGTTTTCACAGCACTGTAATTTAGGAGAAGGGAAATCAGCATATGCAGTTTCACAACTGCACATTTTCCCTCAAGTTTTTCTATCTTAACCTTCAGAAACTTTATCCCATTTAGCTTTTTTAAAAAGTAATTTTAAATCTATCTTACCAGATTTGATCATCTTTAAGATTTTTTTTGCCTCAAGTATTCCAAAATGAAGAAATGTTATTTATACACAATAGAAATATTCATGGCTACTAAATGTTTTATGGGTTTACACAATTATAACTAGGTAAATGTGTTTTCAGTACTTTTAGAAAAAAAAATTTTAAAGATAGGAAGAAATAGTGCTTGTAAAATTATAGAATCAGTTTGTTCAAGATTAATGTCTGTTTTTAATGAGCACATGATAGAAGTTTTGTTGAGTGACAAATCACCCCAAAACTCACTGGCTTAACACAACAACAACAGATCTGTGGTTCAGTGGGCAGTTTTGCTGATCATGTTGTTGTTGTTGTTAGGTGCTATCGAGTTGGTTCCGACTCATAGGGACCCTATAAGGACAGAGTAGAACTGCACCATAGGGTTTCCGAGGAGCAGCTGGTGGATTTGAACTGCCGACCTTTTGGTTAGCAGCCAAGCTCTTAACCACTACGCCATCAGGGCTCCTTGCTGATCGTAGGCTTCACCAATTTCAGCTGAACTTACTCACGTGCTTGTAGTCTGCTGGTGGATGGGCCAGGGATGGCTAGTCTAGGATGGCCTCAGTCACTTATTTTGTAATTGTTGCCTCTGGCACCAGCAATGACTGGGCCACATGTTTCTCATCATCCAGCAGGTTAGCTTGGGCTAATTCACATGGTAGATGACAGGGTTTCAAGACAAAGAATAGAAGCGTGCAAAGTCTCTTAAGGCCAGTGGTTGGAACTGGCCCAATATTGCTTTTGCTGTTTGCCAAAGCAAGTCACGGGGCCAGTCCATATACAAGAGATGGAGAAATGACTCCACCTCTTAATGGATATCACTGCAAAGTAACACTACAAAGGAATGGGTACAAGGAGGAGGGAGGGATTAGGACACTTTTGCAATCTACCACACTTAACTATCTGGCAGAACTTAATAGTCAACTAGACCTGACCCTGATTTAGTTTTTATACTGTTTGCAGCATCTACTCACTACATAGCATCAGGAGAGTGAAACAATATATTCCACATCCATCCAAAATCTTTTATATCTGATGTCATCTCTTCTTTTTTTTTTTTATTTTATTGGTATTTCTGAATATTGAGAGATATGAAAGAATATTAAAAATATGTATTAACGTGAATAAAACTATGCAGTGCATGACATTATGCCCACCATCCAGTGTAAGAAAAAATTTAACTAGTCTTGAAGTATTTTGTATATGCTTCCCCAATCCAACCCCCTTCTTTGTCCCGTCAGAGATAATCTTTGATAATGTTTTCTATTTTTTTGTATATGCTTCCCCAATCCAACCCCCTTCTTTGTCCCGTCAGAGATAATCTTTGATAATGTTTTCTATTTTCTTGCTTTTCATTGTTGTTTTAACACATGTTCTTATTTTAACACATATATGTATTTTTATCATGGGATATAAAACATGAATTTTTCAATTTTATACAAATGGATTCATACTGCTTTGCTGCCATAGTTAGCCATTGTCTTGAAGTTTGTGTTTTAGCTGGAATATTTTATCTTTTTAACATTTATTGTAACTGCTAGTATGTTTTGTTTATATCCCCAGTACATTATTTTATGAGTTTTTGGTTGTTTGCTTGCTTGTTTTTGTTTTGTCTAATTCTTTGTATGTTTCTTAATTTGTAGGATTATTTATTCTCATTTATTTTTCCCTCGATTTGTTTGACACTTATTTTCTCTTTTCTATTCTTAATAATTACCCTAGAAATGTTACCATGCATAGAGAAACTCATTAAAGTATGAAATTAAGTATATTTACTCTTCTTCTAAACAATACAATAACTTGGAATAATTTAACAACAATCAGCCATCTTTCATTATACACCTAATTTCCATGTATTTTAGTTGTATCCCAGTTTTTAATCAAAATGATATTTTTATTTATTTAATATTTAATATATTTAATAAATATACTTATTAAACAAATATATTTTAATATGTTTATTAAACAAATATATTTAAATATATTTATTAAACAAATATATTTTTAATATATTTATTTGTTTAATATTTATTTAATATAATCCCTTACGTGTCTGTCAGTTTGTCATACTGTGGAGGCTTGCATGTTGCTGTGATGCTGGAAGCTATGCCACCAGTATTCAAATACTGGCAGGATCACCCGTGGCGGACAGGTTTCAGCTAAACTTACAGACTAAGACAGGCTTGGAAGAAGGACTTGGCAGTCTACTTCTGAAAGGATTTAGCCAGTGAAAAACTTATGAATAGCAGTGGAACATTGATACAGTGCCAGAAGATGAGCCCCTCAGGTTGGAAGGCACTCAAAAGATGACTGGGGAAGAGCTGCCTCCTCAAAGTAGAGTCGACCTTAATGATGTGGATGGAGTCAAGCTTTCGGAACCTTCATTTGCTAATGTGGCATGACGCAAAATGAGAAGAAACAGCTGCAAACATCCATTAATAATCAGAACGTGGAATGTACAAAGTATGAATCTAGGAAAATTGGAAGTTGTCAAAAATGAATTGCTTGAAGATAGATGCCTTAGGCATTAGTGAGCTGAAATGGACTGGTATTGGCAATTTTGAATCGGACAGTCATATGGTCTACTATGCCAGGACCAACAACTTGAAGAGGAATGGCATTGCATTCATTGTCAAAAAGAACATCTCAAGATCTATCCTGAAGTACAATGCTGTCAGTGAGAGGATAGTATCCATGTGCCTACAAAAAAGACCAGCTAATATGATTATTATTCAAATTATGCATCAAGTACTATGGCCAAAGATGAATAAATGAAGATTTTTACCAACTTCTGCAGTCCGAAGTTGATCGAACATGCAATCAAGATGCATTGATAATTACTGGTGATTGAAATGCAAAAGTTGGAAACAAAGAAGAAGGATAGGGAGCTGGAAAATATGGCCTTGGTGATAGAAATGATACCAGAGATCACATGATAGAATTTTGTAAGCCCAATGACATTAATTGCAAATACCTTTTTTCAACAACATAAACGACCACTATATACGTGGATCTGACCAGATGGAATACACAGGAATCAACTAGACTATATCTGTGGAAAGTGACTATGGAGAAGCTCAATATCACCAGTCAGAACAAGATCAGGGGCCGACTGCGGGATAGACCATAAATTGGTCATATGCAAGTTCAAGTTGAAGCTGAAGAAAATTAATACAAGGTCATGAGAGCCAAAGTATGAACTTCAATATAGCCCACCTGAATTTAGAAACCATCTAAAGATAGATTTGATGCATTGAACACTACTGACTGACGACCAGACGAGTTGTGGGATGACATGGAGAATATCATACGTGAAGAAAGCAAAATGTAATTAAAAAGACAGGCAAGAAAGAAAAGAACAAACTGGATGTCAGAAGAGACTCTGAACTTACTCTTGAACATAGAGTAGCTAAAGTGAAAGGAAGAAATGATGAAATTATAGAACTGAACAGATGATTTCAAAGGGTGGCTCAAGAAGACAAAGTATAATAATGAAATGTGCAAAGACCTGGAGTTGGAAAACCAGAAGGGAAGAACACTGTCAGCATTTCTCAAGCTGAAAGACCTGAAGTAAAAATTCAAGCCTGGAGTTGCAATATTGAAAGATTCTATGGGCAAAACACTGAATGATCCAGGAAGCATCAACAGAAGATGGAAGGAATACGCAGAGTCACTGTACCAAAAAGAACTGGTCAACGTTCAGCCATTTCAAGAACTGATGGAGCGGAAGGAAGAAGTCCGAGCTGATTGCAGGTACTGGCAAATAACAAGGTTCCAGGAATTGATGGAATACTGTCATGGACTGAATTGTGGCCCCCCAAAATGTCTGTCAACTTGACTGGGTCATGATTCCCAGTATTGTATGATTGTGTAATGTGATATGATTTTCTTATGTGTGGTAAACTCTATCACTATGATGAGGTTATATGTGATCTCCTTATGCGTTGTAAATTCTATCACTGTGATGAGGTTATACTGATGAGGTTGACAAGATTAGATAGTGTCTTCCTGCAATCTCTCTTGAGATATAAAAGAGAGAAGCGAGCAGAGACACGTGGAAACCTCATACCACCAAGAAAGCAGTGCTGGGAGCAAAGCGCGTCCTTTGGGCCTGAGATTCCTGCACTGAGATGCTCCTAGACCAGGGAAAGACTGATGCATTACAAGGACCTTTCTCCAGAGCTGACAGAGAGACAAAGCCTTTCCTGGGAGCTGATGCCCTGAATTTGGACTTCTAGTCTACTTTACTAGGAGGAAATAAATTTCTCTTTGTTAAAGCCATCCACTCGTGGTATTTCTGTTAGAGCAGCACTAGATGACTAAGACAAATACCTGTTCAGATGTTTTTACAAATGGATGCAATGCTGGAAGTGCTAACTGGTCTACACCAAGAAATTTGGAAGACAGCTACCTGGACAACAGACTGGAAGATATCTATTTTTGTGCTTATTTCAATGAAAGGTGATCCAACAGAATGTGGAAATTATTGAACAAGATCATTGATACCACATGAAATAAAATTTTGCTGAAGATAATTCAAAAATGGTTGCAGCAGTACATCGACATAGAACTGTCACAAATTCAACCCAGATTCAGAAAAGGATGTGGAACAAGGGATATCATTGCTGATGTCAGATGGATCTTGGCTGAAAGCAAGGAATACCAGAAAGATGTTTGCCTGTGTTTTATTGACTATGCAAAGGCATTCAGCTGTGTGGATCATAACAAATTTTGGATACAATTGATGAATGGGAACACTTAACTGTGCTCATGAGGAACCTGTACATAGACCAAGAAACAGTTGTTCAGACAGAACAAGGGGATGCTGCATGGTTTAAAATCAGGAAAAGTGTGTGTCAGGGTTGTATCCTTACACCATACATAATTCAGTTTGTATGTTGAGCAAATAATCCAAGAAGCTGGACTATATGAAGAAGAATGCAGCATCAGAATTGGAGGAAGACTCATTAACAGCCTGCAATATGGAGATGACACAACCATGCTTGTGGAAAGCCAAGAGGACTTGAAGCACTTATTGATGAAGATCAAAGCGTATGGTATGGATTGCACCTCAGCATAGAGAAAACAAAAATCCTCACAGCTGGACCAATAGGCAACATCATGACAAAAGGAGAGAAGATTGAAGTTGTCAAGGATTTCATTTTACTGGGATCCACAATCTATGCCCATGGAAGGAGCAGTTAAATCAAATGACATATTGGGTTGGGCAAATCTGCTGCAAAAGACCTCTTTAAAATGTTAAGAAGCAAAGATACCACTTTGAGGACTATGGTGCACCTGACCCAAAACCTGTACCCTTTGCTGTCGAGTCGATTCCGACTCAGAGTGACTCTACAGGACAAAGTAGAACTGCCCCATAGGGTTTCCAAGGAGCGGCTAGTGGATTTGAAGTGCTGACCTTTTGGTTCGCAGCCTGAGGGCTTAACCACTGTACCACCAGGACCCCTAAAACCAAATCTGTTGCCATTGAGTTGATTCCGACTCATAGTGACCCCGTAGGACAGAGTAGAACGTCCCCCTAGGGTTTGTGCCTGACCCAAGCCATGCTATTTTTGATTGCCTCATATGCATGCAAAAGCTAGACAATGAATAAGGAAGACCAAAGAGAATTGATACTTTTTAATTATGGTGTTGGCGAAGAATATTGAATATACCATGGACTGCCAGAAGAATGAACAAATCTGTCTTGGAAGAAGTATAGCCAGAATGCTCATTAGAAGCAAGGATAGTAAGACTTTGTCTCACCTACTTTGGATATGTTATCATGACGGTCCAATCCCTAGAGAAGGACATCATGCTTGGTAAAGTAGAAGGAAGTCAGCGAAAAAGAGGAAAACCCTCAGTTAGATGGATTGACACAAAAGCTGCAACAATGGGTTCAAGCATAGCAACCATTGTGAGATTGGCACAAGACTGAGCAGTGTTTCCTTTTGTTATAAACAGGGTTGCTATAAGCTGGAACTGACTTGATGGCATCTAACAACAACAACAATATTAATGTCAGAGCTCCAAAGCATGGGAGGCTGGAGTTAGAAGGGAACATAAAAATCATTCACTCTCTTCCCATGATGCAGAAACCAAAGCTTATTTACTACTTTGGGATAGTGTTGAGGCAAATTTTATCTCTTGACTTGCAATCAGTCTAGTTTACTTTCCATCATAGCATACTGTAAATGTCTAGTAAAATGAAAATAAATACCCTGTACTCAATTATGCCACCAGGGTCACCGATATAACTCTACAATATCAATTTGGAAGTCTGAATGTTAAAATGAATAGGCTAGATATGCTATACATTGATTAAACTTGAACTGCTTTTGCTTGCTTTCTTATACTGTAAACAGGCTTTGGTGGAATGATTTGGATGACCCTTGCCTTTTTGCACAGATAATCTGGTTAGTGTGAACTTTTTTTCTCTTGTCCTATGCAAATATATTTGACACAATTTATCTGCTCATTTGTTTAAAGGTAAATAATCCTTGTAAATGCAATTTGTGAACTTGCTTTGGAAAAAGTCTTTTCTGGTTACCCAGTAACTAGGCAATGTAAGTATAAAGAGAAACCATTTTATACACATCCATTTAGCAAAACACTCAAGTTACGTATACTATTTAGTGTTGACATGAGATATTGATAAACTTACAAAGTGTTATTGAGAGAATACATTGGCATAATCCTTTTGACTTCCACGGATTGTTTGCTGTTACTACTGTTACAATATTGTTTTATAATACATAGAGATTTCTAAAATAGTACTAAAATCACATCCGTATTTGATGACTACCTTATGATCCTTAGCGAAGAGTGATTCAAAATCTGCCCTGATGAATCAGAAAAGGGAACCAACCAGTCAGAACAGACATCAGCCACAGTCAATGCCAGATAGTGCATATTAGCTTAATTCAGCTTTAATGTTCATTGTGAAGAATTTGAGATAAAGATGCTGTTATTTGACTCTCTTATTTGTGTTATGTTGGTTTCTCCTCATCATCACATCCTCCTCCTAACAGTACAACATACATGAAAGGAAAATGAGTCATAAAAATATTAAGTGTAAAAACAGGACAGTGGTGGTTGTTGATGAGTTGATTGTATTTTTCATATCCTGTGAGGGAGCTGTGCAGTGCCCTCACATATTCAGTTTTCTTCTCCTTCCTGACATGCTAGTGGAATGTACTTCTCCACTCCCTACTGTTAGGTTGTGCCATGTGACAATTATGACCAATGGAATCTGAGTGTAAGTGACTGGGCATGTCACCTCAAAGGATAAGTAATTAATTACAAGATCCTCTAGCATGCTCTTTCCTTGCCAAAGTGACGTAGAAGGCCTCTTGTTCCAGATGGTATGGCTACATGAGTTCTGAGTCTCAATAAGCCCAGAAACCTGAGTGAGGCATGAAGTCCCACATGGGATTTCCGCATGGAATACATAGCATTAGTGAGAAATAAACTTCTGGTAGGGTAGGCCACTGAGATTTGCTTGTTTGTTACCAATACCCTAATTAATATGTACACCAAATACCAGTTGCCATCAAGTTGATTTGAATTCATGGTGACACCACATGTGTCACATTAGAACTGTGCTCCATAGGGTTTTCAATGGCTGATTTTTCAGAAATAGATTGCCAGGCCTTTCTTTTGTGGCAACTCTGGGTGGACTCGAACCTCCAACCTTCAGTTAGCAGCTGAGTATGTTAACCGGTTGCACCATCCAGGGACTTCACATCTACCAAATAGTGGTTAATAAATATTTCTGAATTCAAGAATTATACTGCTTCTTAAAGTTACCCATGTCACTTCTGGGACAGATTATAAATGATAGGTAATATAATAATCCTTCTAAATTTTTCTTCTTGAGTTTCGTCTATGTTATTATCAATTCAGTTAACATACTTTTTCCCTAAATTCACTGTATATATTCTAACTCTGCTGCTCCAGTCTTTAGATTTGGTATTCTTACTACAAGACTTTTGCCCCTAATTCTAGAATACTGTGCTTTTCTCACAAGAATTTTGTTTTCTCACAAGAATTTTGTAAATAAATTAAAATGAATCAACCATTCACTCCTTCCTTTTCTCTCTCACAAAAGGATGCCTTTCAACTTATCCAAAGGAGTGACTTCTTTCATTTTTTTCTGGCATTTCTGGAACAAGCCTTACTAGATAAAAACAAAATGCCAAATTAAATCCTAAAGAACTAAACACTTTTATTTTCTATAGGTCTGTTAGGTCTGTGAGAAGTAAGGCATGGTTTTGGAGGGATTCCCCCTCATTATTTGAAAATAATAGTTCATTGTCAAGGAGAGAGGATGAGCCTATGTAGATTAGAAATCCAGTGATTTGCTTCTATCCACATTGTATTCCATTCCTTTATGAGTCTCAGGAACACTGTAAGCCTTAAGCTAGGCTTGTGGAAGCGGTCAGAAAGAAACACAAAACTAAGATAATGTGGGCTTAAGTAGTGTCAAGCTGCATTTTGGTAAGTCTTTGGGAAATTTTTGAAAAGTGCAAACCCAATAGTTGGTGTTTTATAAATGAAGAAAAAGTCACAAATAATAGTCAATGAAAAGACATTGACTTAGCACAATTCCGTAAATTGTTGTTAAATGTCTATGTTCTAAATAATATTAGTGTATTCTGGGGAAAGGAGACAGTGGTCGGGGAAAGATACAATATGCATACAAAGATAAAACATGTCCTCATTCTTATAAAGTAGTAGAAAAAAAGGACATACAGAAATTATCATCATGCAAGAAAGGATATAGTAATATTTTAGAAATAAAGTTCTGTGATGACAAAGTAAAAAAACAGAGTTTAATTAAAATTTAAAAAGAAGTTGAGGGCTAGGTAATTGTGCGTGGATCAGGTAGTCTTGGATGATTGGATTTTAATACAAATAAATCATGCAGTTAAAGAATATATGTGGGTGAAGAGCATAGACCAGAAAACACTGGCCAAGGTCTGGGGTTGGTGAGTTGTCAAGAGTTTGAAGAGTCTGGGGAATCAAATGAGTGCAGCTGTGTAGAAATGGGTAAATCCGGAAAAGTCGATTGAAAGAGTCATGTAATGCTGAGAAGCATGAATTTACTCTGAAGACACTGGAAAAGGGACCCATTATAATTTTAGAGTAAGATAAAATAAAATAAAATGATGTAAAAAGTTTTTTACATTTTTTAAATAAAAGAAGTTTTATACAAAAATAATACAATAATATCGTTATGGAAATTATTACTGGCCTCATATCTCTCTGCAAGTACAATTTTGAGTCAACAAGTATTGGGTGGAACCTGATAAATTGGATCAAGCCCTCAAAGAGTTCAGGTGAACATTGTGGGGTAGCTTCCACTGAAGAGAGTTATTGGCATCTTCTTTTCTTGCCTTTCTTGATGATGAGCACTGAAAAACAGGGTGCATTTTCTTAGGCCAACTGGGAATTAATAGAGTTTTCCAGACAGGTTGCATTGGGCAATGGAAACAGCATGGACTTAGAGGCAGACAGCCTAATGGCTAGTCTTGTTCTGCTGTTTAGTAATCATGTGACCCTTCCCTAATCAATTTCTGAGCATATTTCTTTATCTGAAAACTCCCTGCCCTTCTCAAAAAGTGCTATAACAACATACCCTGTGTGAATGAGCTCTGTCCACAGGTGATTCATCAACATATTGTGGTAAAGCTGTTAAAGCACAGTCTCAGGGGCCTTCTTCTGTCCTAACCCATGATTTTCAAATATATACTATATTAGTAGTCTTAAAATGACTGGTAAGCCAAAACAAACAAACAAAAAGACAAACAAAAAAACTTGCTATTATTTGCCTTCCCCTAAATGACTAGTATTCAGAGAAAAATGCAGTGACTACCATGGATAGGTAAAATATAACTCTGATTTATAGTATGTATATATGTACATGGGAGCCCTGGTGGCACGTGGTTAGAACTCGGCTGCTAATCAACAGGTCAGCAGTTCCAATCTACCAGCCACTCCTTGGAAACTCTATGGGGCGGTTCTGCTCTGTCTTATAGGGTTACTATGAGTTGGAATCGACTCGATGGCAACAGGTTTTTTGGTATGTATGTGCCAGTTGGTGTTTTCTTGTTTGTTTTTAGGACATACAGAAAGGGGCTCATTGAGAAGGTATAAGGTGAGAGAAGAGAACAGCTAAGGATGGGGAAATGCCAGTGAAATAGAAATTTCAGCAGAAAGCAGGATTTCATAGTTACAATTACTATTACTATTACTTCTACAGCCATCATTTAATGTTTGGAAACTATGTTGCTCCTTCTCAAAGGACTCTTATTCATAGTCAGTGTGCTTTTCAGCATAAAAATCCCATTCCCTGGGCCTTACATATGCTATAAATAGTAGCTGTGTTTTGCTTTGACTAGAGAGACAGACATGCAAGTTTAAAAATACTAAAGCCAAACTTGTTCTGTATCTAACACAGTTTAAAGGTTCAGTTTTTTTTCTTTTTTTGAATTGGTATGCTGTGAATTAGAACACAAGTGGCCAAGATCTTGACTACTTCAACATTCTGAGTGCCCGGGCACAGCCTGCAGTGGCCAGAGCCCCAGGACCACAAGCAGCCTTATCTCTACATCAGTGTGCTTTACGAATACTAGTTTCTGTGTATGCCATGACATGAAATTTGGGAGACGTTGATCTACTGAAACTCTGTCAATGGAAGATAAATTTTAGTAGAGTCTTTATATATAACTTGTACATGCACATACATATTTGCTTTTTTTTTTTTCCAGCTAAGGAATGATCTGTTGTTAGGTGTCATCGAGTCAGTTTCAACTCATAGCAATCCCGTGTGATAGAGTGGAACTGCCGCATAGGATTTTCTTAGCTGTAATCCTTATGGAAGCATCTCAACGGGTCTTTCTCCAAGGGAGCCACTGGGTGGGTTCAAACTGGCAACTTTTCTATTAGCAGTTAAGTACTTAACCGTTGGATTAAGGGTGCCAGAAATGTGAGGGACCTAATATTTCTACTATACTGGAAAAAAGAGGGCAGTTGGTTTCCTTTTTAATTGTTGAAACAAGATTGCATTTGAAAATTCAAGTCAAACACCATAGCATTTTAGATAGTAATTGTAAACTCTTATTAGAGGAATCTAGTTGTCTGGTCCATGTGTTAAGTGATTATTGTTAGATTTAATGTATAGATAATAATATTTTCTAGATTTTCAATAGACTCATTGGACCATATGAGGTGCTTTATAAATGTTCCTTAAATGAATGTCTACCTTGTGAAGATGAATTGGTCATTTCTTAGAGAAACGAGACAAGTGGGTAGTATGTAGTATTTTTTTTTTTTTTCAAGATTTATTCATGGAAACTTAGTGTGAAAATAATTATTCTGAAAAAAGTCTATGCTCTGTCATAGAAGATCTGAGACAACTGTAGAGGCAGAATTCTAAATTGAATGAACTCTATATTGTGTTTTTTACAAAACATCATCCAGACTAAATTCACGAGAGATTTCTTTGCAGTCCGCCTATCTTTACGTTTGAGAATTACAAGTTACTGTCATTCTACAGTGGAATTTTGCGGGTATCATTTTGTGCTTTACAAATAACCCAGGATGTTGTTCACTCTGTCTTGTCTTATGCTCAGACATTTTATGTCTACATTTCTACTTTTGTGCAGCCTTATGCATAGAGTACATGTTTCTACATCTTGGTCTCGTTTTATTCAAATACTCTTCTATGCTTGATTAACCACAAGCTATATAAGCAGTGAAAAGAAAGGAAAAGAAATAACTTTCTACAGAGTTATTGTCAATAGAAGGTGACACTTGGGCTGAAGTAATAATAAAATTTAAGTGGAGAATATATCAAGTTAATGTATGGCATATTCCCAAATTCTATGGAAAGTTTGGTTTATTGTGATTTTCGGGGAAGCAAGCATAGACTTAAAAGGCTAGTTATTTTTGAATTCCTGAAGGGCAAGGTAACCTTTACACAGATGCAACCTACTGAGAGACTAAGATGGGATTTTAACATATCTGTATAATTTTCTTTGTAATGATGATATAGCATTCCACATTCTTTATAATAAATATCTACAAGTATAGATTCAGGAATAAAATGTGCTATTTCTGCTATAGAGAACTTGTAGGAAATAAAGTACATTATATATCATTACTTATAAAGCCATGTCCAAAGACAGGAAACAATTCTAAATCATTGACACTGATTATGTCATTCACTCATAACTCACTGAATATTAGAACTGGCAATGTACCCCTTAAAACTCAAAAGAAGTAGCTGCAGGTAAACAAAAAGATATTTTATTTTACCAATTGGGAAATAAGCATAAGGAAATTATTATGCTAGGAGTTAGAATAGCAACAACAAGTTATTACGGGAAATGAGAGGTGTTTAAGACCCATTTTTAATATTTTGAGTGCGATAGACTGCAAGACAAATCTGTCTTGGAAAAAGTACAGCCAGAATGCTTCTTAGAAGCAAGGATGGCGAGACTATGTCTCACATACTTTGGACATGTTATCAGGAGGCATAACTCCCTGGAGAAGGACATCATGCTTGGTAAAGTAGAGGGTCAGCGAAAAAGAGGGAGACCCTAGACAGATGGATTGACAGTGGCTGCAACAATGGGCTCAAACATAGCAACGAGTGTGAGGATGGTGCAGGACCGGGCAGTGTTTCATTCTGTTGTACACAGAGTTGCTATGAGTCGGAAGCAACTTGACTGCACCTAACAACAACAACAGATTGCAGGACAACCAAGTGTTCCCATCATATATCTCTATTTTTTTTTTCTTTTTCTTTTTTTGAGTGCTTAAAAGACTGTGTATGATATATGCATATTCTAGGTATTAGTAATGGCAGTCAGAGCAGCAGGAACATCGTAGGCTGTCTTGGAGACACAGGTATACCTGTGATACCTTTTCTCAGTTCAGAGGTTGTAATGAAGGAATGCTAAAGATGATCTAAGCAAGGCCTCTTAGTTTACTCACTACGTTCTGGAATTTTTTCCTTACCTTTTCAGAACCAGACGTTATGTGTTCTTAGTGCCTTGAGGGATTAACTCATACTTACTACACTCACATTGGACTGGTACATAAACCAGAAATACAAATTTGTAAGTGAGCATCTTTCCAGTGATTAGAATATACCCTGTCTAGAGCCAACTACTATCCCCTTATAACAAGCTACATAGGGAACTAAATTGCCCATCAGAAAGCTGCTTTGATGATATAAAAAAGGATTAAGAATGGTGTAAAGGTAATATTTCATGGGAAATTATTCCTAGTTCACAATATAGAACTGCACTTATCAAGCCCTCTAAATCCTGTGTCTTCTCCCTTGAATAGTGCTGGATGCTTGACAAAAAGGCTTTCCTAAGTCTCATGGGTCAATTTTTCTATTATATATGATCTTTTCCTGTTGGCACATGTCACAGTTGGATGCATCAGTATCACAATTAGTTATAGGTTGCTTTTGCTGGTCTAAGATCCACTGTTTCCTTCTACTTTCCCTAACAGCCCGTCTCTCTTTTTTAAGTTCTTGAAGCCGTTTTTGTGCTGATCTCAACTTGCGTAGTGTTTAGATTCCAAACTCTCCACCCTTCCAGGAAGCTTTCAGAATGAGAAATTTGTCATAAAATAAGTATCCTAGCATCTAGTTTGATTAATCTCAAAAGAAATTTCTGCCAATAATTATTAGAGATATGAATTCCTGTGGTATAAGTGTAGAGGCAGATCTTTCTGTGGACCTCTAAATTTGAAGAAAATATGTAGGCATGGGGTGCTAAAATGTTTCCCTGGGAATTCATGGAAATTTTCCTGACAAAAAATAAAATTACTAATAGCAAGTAGCATTTATGAAGGACCCATTATGAGCTAGTCAGTATTACAAAGAAATTTACCCACAGTTTCTAATTTGATTTTGACAACAATTAAATATGATAGGTGTTATTAAATCCATTTTAAAAGTAATAAACTGAAGCTCAGAGAAATTAAGATAATCAAGGTTACTGAACTAAATAAGTGAAAGATACAATATTCAACTCAGGTCTGTCCAGCTCAAAGTCTTGGTACTCTAACTAGTCTGTACACTGAATCCAAGACAGTTACTTAATGAGGTTTGAAGCATGACTTCATTCTGCACTCCTGAAGCCAACTTGAGTCTGCCGTGTTTTATCTACCTCATGCCACATTTTTAACTGAAAACTTGATGATGGTCTGATATAAGGCACTATTTTTACTAGATGAAGCTACCCAGGTCTCATAAAAGACAGTAGGACATAATGTCTTCCCATCCTCCAGTTCACTTGCCTTATTTTGTTCTGGTAATTGGTCTCCTCATATGATCTGTCTGGAGAGTTGCCTTCTAGTGATCCTGTCTTTGTTCTCTAAGGATGAACTGTCTGCCATACTCTCACTGATCTTGAACTATTTGATAACTACATCAATTACAGAAAAGTAATTTGACCCTCTCCATCCTATCAAGTTGCCACTATTAGTAGGTCCAGATATTGTACCGACAGAAAGAAACAATTCAACATTTGGACTTTGTTTTCGTTTAGAGATTGATAGCTCTGTACTTCTGGTTTTAAGTTAATCTTTAGAAGAATGTACTAGAGATAAGATATGGTGTTTTTCCTGTATTCAAAATCTGATTACATTTTCTTCTGTATAGGACAACTTATGTTTTGCTGTGCTTCTTAATATCTAGCAGTACAAACCTCTAATATAGAAACTTAACTATGTTCTTGATTATTTCACAGAGAATTCACCCTACATTAGAATTGTTTAAATGCCATGGGTTTGACTGTGGTATAAAGAGGACTCGAAGCCTTTTCTTCATCCTAATTTAAATGATGAATTACATTCATATGAATGACCTACTCACAATGCATAATGGTTGCTCACTTTGAGCTTTGCATAGATAAGAGTGTCATTGGGTTGTGTCCAATTCCCACTGCAAGGACTATAATCCAGTCTCTTTCTCTTCCATCAATTAACCCACCATGGTTGAAAATACTGAATTAGAGGCTAGGTTAGTTATGAGCCTAGCAGAACAAGTTTTGGAACCATCTGATAAAGGAATATAGGTATGGATTTTTGCTGGTAAAATTAGTCTTGAGGTTTTTTTAATCAATCTAATAGACACTCCCTGTATTTATTTTAACATGTGTTATAAATGCCTGCCACCTTCAAATTTGCCTGGATTTAAAAAGATGTCTATATATGTTATATCATGTAGCAATGAGCCTTCTTTTGTAAGAATTAGAAAGCCTTTGAAATGTCAAATACTTCCTGTTAGGACTAGTGATCTTTCATTAATTCGCTCAGTGTGTATGTACATATTAGTAGGTATGACGCAATTGTTTTTGTTTGGGGAAACATGTCAAGTCCATGTCTTAACTAGTGCTGCTATAACACAAATACCTCAGGTGGGTAGCTTTAACAAACAGAACTGTATTTTCTCACAGTTTAGGAGGCTAGAAGTGCGAATTCAAGGCACAGTCTCTAGGGGAAGGCTTTCTGTCACTGTAAGCTCTGGGAGAAGGTCCTTATCTTATTTTAGCTTCTGTTCCTCAGTTCCTTTGAGATCTTCACGTGGTTTGGCATCTTATCTTTCCCCATCAGTGCTTCCTTGTTTCTGTGCCTAATCTGCCTTTTATACCTCAGAAGTGGTTGGTTTAAAACACACTCTAACCTGATATAATCTCATTAATGTAACAAAAAACTCTATTCTCAAATGGGGTTATGTCCACAGGTATACCAGAAAACAGACTCATTGGCACCAAGTCCATTCATACTCTTCACGACCCCATGTAACAGAGTAGAACTGCCACATAAGGTTTCCAAGGCTATAAATTTTTACGGAAACAGACTGCCACATCTTTCTCTGGAGGAGTGGCTGGTGGGTTTGAACAGCTGACTTTTGGGTTAGCAGCTGAGCGCTGAACCACGGAGCCAGCAAGGCTCCTATCCACAGGAATGTTGTTGTTGTTGTTAGGTACCATAGAGTTGGTTCCAACTCATAGCGACCCCATGTAAAACAGAACGAAACACCGCTCCGTCCTGCCTCATCCTCACAATGCTCAAGCCCATTGTTACAGCCACTGTGTCAATCCATCTAGTTTAGGGTCTTCTTCTTTTTTGCTGACCCTCCACTCTACCAAGCATGATGTCCTTCTCCAGGGACTGGTCCCTCCTGATAACATGTCCAAAATATGTGAGACGAAGTCTCGCCATCCTCGCTTTTAAGGAGCATTCTGACTGTACTTCTTCCAAGACAGATTTATTCGTTCTTTTGACAGTCCATGGTAAATTCAATATTCTTTGCCAGCACCACGACTGAAAGACGTCAATTCTTCTTGCAGTCTTCTTTATTCATTGTCCAGTTTTTGCATGCATATGAGGCCATTGAAAACACCATGGCTTGGGGTCAGGCACACCTTAGTCCTCAAAGTGACATCTTTGCTTTTTTACACTTTAATGAGGTCTTCTGCAGCAGATATGCCCAATGCAATATGTCTTTTGATTTATTGACTGCTCCTTCCATGGGTGTTGACTGTGGAACCAAGTAAAATTAAATCCTTGACAATTTCATCTTTTATCTGTTTATCACGATGTTGCTTACTGGTCCAGTTGTGAGGATATTTTTCCTTATGTTGAGGTGTAATCCCTACTGAAAGCTGAATTCTTTGATCTTCATCAGTAAATGCTTCAAGTAAGGTTGTGTCACCTGCATAACACAGGTTGTTAATGAGTCTTCCTCTAATCCTGATGCCCCTTTCTTCTTCAGATAGTCCAGCTTCTGGGATTATTTGCTCAGTATACAGATTGAATAAGTATGGTGAAAGGATACAGCCCTGAGGCACACCTTTCCTGACTTTAAACCAAGCAGTATCCCCTAGTTCTTTTCGAATGACACTTGGGGGATCCACAGGTATAGGGGTCAGTATACCAACACATATTTTGGGAGACACAATTCAATCCATAACAACAGACAGTCTTCTATGAATTCAGCAATGCTTTTAAATGGTTTTATATTTGACTAGTTTTGCAAGCTCTTATATATAGTTGAATGATAATAGGGCATATATACACCAGATATGGTGTGTCTTATGCCACTATAATAAACAAATGGAGTCGCGGTCCTCTTGCCGTATCTCTATGGATCACGCCTATCTACTTTACCCATGTCTAAGGTTCCCATTCCACAATGGGTTTTTTGATCACAGAATTATGATAGTGGGTATTTTGGCTATATTATGAGAATATAGGAGAAATCATTTGGGATCAGTCAAAATCTATTATACATTAAAGGTTTGAGACCAGTCAAAATCTATTATACATTAAAGGTTTGAGACCAGTCAAAATTTATTATACATTAAAGGTTGTCTGCTTAATTGACATCTTATTCAAAGAAACTTTAAAGTAATTGACATGCTTGAGTCAAAGTAAAGTTTGTTTGTTTTTATTATCTATGACAGTATTGTTGTCCTGGATCCTAGAAACGTCAGACCAAACCCAGCAGGGTTGAAGCTAGATGAGATTAAGGGCAGTAGTGAAAATGGCCAATAGTTAACATAAAATACTCCCAATACAATTCTAAAAACTCAGGTCTCCCCAATATTAAATTTTGTTTGGCAGAATATATTTTACAGAAATGCAGGTTTTCTAAGGACACATTTTTCACTTTAAGGAAAGCTTTTTTTCCCCTCATTTTCGTAATGAACTTTACAGCATATTGAAGATTTTTAATATGTATTAACATCTCTGAGTAAACGTGCTTGTATGTTAAAACTTGTTTGAATGTAAGGAAAAGAGATCGATTCCAGTTAGCTCAAGAAATTGGGAGTTATTTTAAAGACACAAGTGGAACATATGGGAGAAAGAATTTCATGAGAACTATCAAAGACCATACCTTTCAGAAATGGAGACTAGTGGGCCATTTTGGGATTAAAAGTAGCAATCATACTTCACCATCAATGTACCAGTTGCCGATTCATGGTGACCCCATGTTTGTCAGAATGGAATTGTGATTTTTCAATGTATATCACCAGCCTGTTATCCAAGGCCCCTCTGGGTGGACTGGGACCACAAATCATTCAGTAAGCAGCCAAGCACTTAACTGTTTGTGCCACCCTGGAAAGTCCACTATTAACATAGCTCTGCCAGAAACCACATTTGTTTCCTTTCTCTCCACTACCAACTGGCTTTGACTCTTTTTGCATAGTTTCCTTTCCAACATGACTTTATCTTGCCTGTGACAATGATTTTGACTCTCTGTGAACTTTCTTGCCCCAGCTCTATTCCATAGTGTCTTTTATTTTCACCTCCACTAATAATTAGAAGAGTTCCAATATATTGCTCTTTTCAAATGTATGTGAAACCAGCTTAGATTATCTTGATTAGATTTTCCTACCAAGTGAAAGGCCCTTAAGCAAGAAGCAAAGGTCAGTCACTCACTTATGTACTGGTTCTTCTTGAGTTAGAGGCCCACCCCTTGTACAATTAGCTACAACAATGGAAAATTGGAACATTTGGCAGCTTTTCTTTCTGCAGTGAATTTCTTGGGGCCAGCTTTCTTTAGAAGGTGATGTGAGTGATATAGGCTCGGTGATACCTCTAATTTAATGTAATTTCAGTGCACAGGAAGTATCAGAAAACACTGTTAGAAAGCCTCTGAAATCTCTTTGAAAATTATTCTTCTGAAAGGGATTGAATTAAATGCAATATATTTTGGTGCCTTGCCCTGTGGTTCTGTTACTTTACCACTGAAGAAAAGCTTTTTTTTGTCAGAATGTTTTACTTTGACTTATGTCATTTTGAACCCAAATTGAGCCTCATTTAACCGAAGTTCGTACATTTCATGAGATGAGTTCCAAACCTTGACGGCTTCTTTTTTTTTTTTTTGCTTCAACTGCCCTGTGCTTATTCCTCCATTTCCGGCTCTTCCTTCCAAACTACCATGTCTAAAATGTCACTTTCCCTGCACATCTTACCCTGTTCTCTGAATACTCTGCACTTTTCCACTCCAGTGCCTTTAATTTCACCATATCCTCTAAGGTAAATTCCTCTACTACCATCATGATGCCACCTATCATTACAATTTTATATCAGATGCAATCTTTTTCAAGGATACCTTTCAAAAATCACAGTGATAATAGAGTTCTTCTTCCTTTGTGCTTCTTTACTCTTCATGCCAAGAAAAGGTTTCTCTTGAATAAAGGCAGCTTCTATTACATCTTCTGAGGCTCTCTTTTTATGTCTATTCTGTGAACATCTTGTTCCATCCTCAGGTCTGGATAGAGTGAGACTGAGGAGGCAGAGCCCAAGAACCTTCTCTCTGGCTTCACACAAGCCCATAGTTGCCATTTCCCTGACACAGGATATGGGTAGGTGGGTGGGTGTGTGTGTGTTTGTGTGTGTGTGTGTGTGTGGTCTGACTGAGTCAGGAGTTTCTCTTTCTAACCCTGGATTTCATTACTCTCTCCCAGCCCAATGAAATAGACTCCATTCTCTCACCATTATAAATTCCTAACACATCCTTGAATTGCCTTGGGATTAAATATAGTTACTGCAGTGTATGTGCTTTCTCTTATATCTTCTTGTCTCTCTGATTAACTCTCATTCATCCTTTAAGACACTGCTCAGACAACACTCTTTCTATGACATTCCTAGAAGCGTTTCTTTCTAAACCCTTTCCTTACGGGACCTATTTCTCATATGATGGGATATCCTTTACAGAAGACTTAAGTAGAGTTTTAAACTGGTTTCATTATAGCCATAGTGTAAAATGTATGTACATCTTTTCTGAATGTAGTATAATTTCTATGTTTTTTTTTTCTGGTTTTCTAAAGAGAGCCTAACAATTTTTAATACTTTATAATATATAAAATATATAAGGTCTACCTCTATATATAAAGGAGCCCAGGTGGCACAGTGGTTAAGCATTCTGCTGCTAACTGAAAGGTTGGCAGTTTGAACCTCCCAGCTGCTCTGAGGGAGAAAGATGTGCAATCTGCTTCCATAAATATTACAGCCTTGGAAACCCTATGAGGCGGTCCCACTCTGTCTTAAAATAGGGCTGCTGTGAGTTTAAACTGACTTGATGGCAACTTTTCTGTTTGTTTTGGCCTCTATATAGCATAGATTTATGTACAATTGTATACGGTAAAGTTAAATAAGATTTTTCAGAGATTGGGAAACAAGATCAAGGCAATAACTAAGAAATATAAGACATGCCTAGTGTTAGTAGGACATACTAAAGGTGATTACCATTGGGAAGGCAAGGAATAGGATGGTTATGGGATGATAAGAACACACACAGAAACATACAAAAAAAAACCTGCATGATTGAAATACAGAAATGTAGAAATAAACTATAGTTTGGAGGAGTGCAGATATCCACATATTGGTTTTTACCAGATTTATTTTTTAATTTTTTAACTGTATCCATTGATATCTTGATTTTAAGGACCACCCCCCACCCGAAAAGCTTTATACCTATACTGCCTGGAAATTATGAGACATTTGTCATATCAGTTGCAATTTAGGGCTATGAATTCCATTGATTGTGCCTCCTCTTTCTTTCCACCTTCTTATCTGGCTTTTCCAGGAACTAGGGGTGAATTGAGTCCCTTCTGTTATTAAAAAAAATGTACAATAATTATGCAATGGAGGATATTAATAAATTCTATCATGCAGTGCACATTATTCATACATCCATGCATCTATTTATTAATCGCAACTAGGCTAATGTAATGGGAGATACCAACAGAAATTAGAGGACAGAAGGAAGGGAGATGCCAGCATATTTTTTGCCCACCCCAATCTGTGGTCGTATCTTAAGCATCAACTACATTTTTTGGTCATAGAGTAAGTGAGTTAAAGGTATAGGCAACTCCTGTGCCATTAGTGAAAATACGATTTGAGTCTTGTAGCGTTTTCTTCACTTACCAAAGTATAGTATAAAATGGCTATACATGTTAGCATGGCAATATATATTGATAATTAGCTCTTAACCACCCGATGCTTCATGTAAGTCCCAAAAGCACTCAGGAGAGATGCTTGATATAACTCCCAAAAGCACTCAAGAGAAAGAGGTAGGGAAGCCCAGCTTAAAAGAACATTGCTACAAAACTTCCAAACTTGGTAAATGTTCAAAGTGCCTGCCAATTCCAGTGTTTCCGTCATCCCTGACTACAAGTGAGGATCGAGAGCTAAAAATAAATATGCAACAGAGGCATAATTGCATCATTCAGATATGAGTAAGATTTGAGCCAGTACTTTCCTGGAAGTGTATTGGCAACTTCTTCATTGGGCATGATAGACCTGGGGTTTTGAAGCAAAAAAGAAATGAAGATCTCTAAGGTCATGGAACTGGCTTACCCACTTTTAGTAAGTCACATTGTTTTTCCACCAGCTCTGCAATCTGGCCATAAGCCTAGCCTTTGCCAATTACTTTGCCCTTGCCATTGAGGGTAAGCTCTTCAGAGAATAGCCGGAGTGTTCTCATGAAAGAGAAAAGTAAGCAGCGTTCTTAAGATGCTGCCAAAGAATAAAACTAGCAAGAAATAGTTCTCCCTTGGGATGTACTGTAAGTATTTCAAATAATATACTCAACCACAGGGAATGAAAGTAATCAGTATTCTCTCCCCAATCACAACCGGATTCTGCTTTCAGAATCTACTATATTTTGCAGAGGAAAAGGTGAGGGAAGAAGAGTGTTGTGGGTTTTCTTTTCTTTAATTACAATCTTGTTTCTTCAGTTAGATTTAGCATGGATTCTTTTAGGTGCAGCAGTGTTTTTTTATTTACTTTTTATTTTGAAATAACTATAGATTAACAGAAAGTTGAAAAAATACTACAAAGAGATCCCATGTACCCTTCACCCAGTTTTCTCTGATGGCAACAGTACCTATCTATAGTACAATATCAAAACCAGTAATTCACCTAAAAGGGTAGGATATTTTATACTCCCCATGAAGGGCTGCTTTTTTATTTTTTATTTTTCCTTTTTGTGTACTAAGGTGTCATCAGTAGAATCTGTTTAGTTGTAAAGGTTACTAAAACGTGGCCAGCACACCCTCAGTATCTGTAGACCTAAATGTGATATTTTAAAGTGAATTTTTGGTGATCACAGCCGTTTTATTTACTAATGGCTTTTACCATAAATATCTTGGCAGGCTTCACGTGCATTACTAGTCATTAGTGGTTAGTGGTTCAGGGTTGGTTTTGAGTACATTAGAAGCTTCACTGTGTGTCAGAGTAGAAACAACAAAATGTAAGTTGACAGTTTAATAGATAATTTATTGTGTTTACTGAAATTTTCCTGGTTTAGAGGCTTCAGTATTATCATGTCTGTCATTTCCATAAGTACAGGAAATGCAGGGCCTTGTACACAGAACACTTGGAAGAAAGAGTAGGTAATGACAAACAATAAAATATTTTCAGGGTGATACATTTCTTGAGTGTATTTGCCAAGTTAATATAAATGGTCAGTCCTAGTTAGAAGGACTGATAATAGAAAACAAGACAAATCAGAATAGAGTTAAAACATAGAATATAAAACTGGAACAATTTTGGCTGGTGATGATTCATTTGAATACTGTTGTCTTAGAAACCTTACTAAATTAGTTGACTATGTCTTTAAATTTCCAATCTGCACGTATTTCTTCACACCATTCTCTCCATCTGATGTACTTTTCTCATGTGTTCCACTAGTTTTCTTAGTTCACTTTAAGGTCCATTCCAAATGGAATTCTGAAAAGTTTCCAAATTCAACACCAGGAAGATTTTTATTTATTTTTCTTTTCTGAACACCATTTCTATGCCTTTCTCTCATATTTTGCTTTAAAGTACAGTTAGTTTTCTATTGCACTCCACTGCTATTGTTGTTGTTGTTGTTAGGTGCAATCGAGTCAGTTTCGACTCACAGCAACCCCATGTACAACAGAACGAAACACTGCCCAGCTTGCGCCATTCTCACAGTCGTTATGCTTGAGGCTATTGTTACAGCCACTGTCTCAATCCGTCTCGTTGAGGGTCTTCCTCTTTTTCACTGACCCACTACTTTACCAAGCATAATGTTCTTCTCCAGGGACTGATCCCACCTGATAACATGTCCAAAGTAAGGAGCCTTCTGGTTGTACTTCTTCCAAGACAGATTTGTTCATTCTTTTGGCAGTCCATGGTGTATTCAGTATTCTTCTCCTACACCACAGTTCAAAGGCTTCAATTCTTCTTCTGTCTTCTTTATTTATCGTCCAGCTTTCGCATGCATACAAGATGATTGAAAACATCATGGCTTGGGTCAGGCGCACCTTAGTCTTCAAGGTGACATCTTTGCTTTTTAACACTTTAAAGAGGTCTTTTGCAGTAGATTTGCCCAGTGCAGTGCGTCATCTGATTTCCTGACTGCTGCTTCCGTGAATGCTGATTGTGTATCCAAGCAAAATTAAATCCTTGACAACTTCAATCTTTTCTCTGTTTATCGTGATATTGCTTATTGGTCCACTTGTGAGGATTTTTGTTTTCTTTATGTTGAGGTGTAATCCATACTGAAGGCTGAGGTCTTTGATCTTCATTAGTAAGTGCTTCAAGTCCTCTTCACTTTCAGCAAGCAACGTTGTGTCGTCTGCATATCAAAGGTTGTTAATGAGTCTTCCTCCAATCCTGATGCCCTGTTCTTCTTCATATAGTCCAGCTTCTCGGATTATTTGCTCAGCATACAGATTGAATAAATATGGTGAAAGGATACAACCCTGATGCACAACTTTCCTGACTTTAAACCACTCAGTATCCCCTTGTTCTGTTTGAACAACTGCCCCTTAAATCTATTTACAGGTTCCTCATGAACACAATTAAGCGTTCTGGGATTCCCATTCTTGGCAATGTTATCCATAATTTGATATGATCCACACAGTCGAATGCCTTTGCATAGTCAATAAAATGTAAGTAAACATCTTTCTAGTATTCTCTACTTTCAGCAAGGATCCTTCTGATATCAGCAATGATATCCCTGGTTCCATGTCCTCTTCTGAATCTGGCTTGAGTTTCTGGCAGTTCCCTGTTGATATATTGCTGCAGTCACTTTTGAATGCTCTTCAGCAAAATTTTACTTGCATGTGATATTAATGATATTGTTTGATAATTTCCACGTTCAGTTGGGTCACCTATCTTGAGAATAGGCATAAATAAGAAACTCTTCCAGTCGGCTGACCAGGTAGCTGCCTTGCAAATTTCTTGGCATAGACAAGTGAACACCTCCAGCACTGCATCCAATTTGTTGAAACATCTCCATTGATATTCCATCAATCCCTGGAGCCTTGTTTTTCACCAATACTTTCAGTGCAGCTTGGACTTCTTCCTTCAGTGTCATTGGTTCCTGAGCATATGCTACTTCCTGAAATGGTTGAATGTTGACCAATTTTCTTTGGTATAGTGGCTCCGTGTATTCCTTCCATTTTCTTTTGATGCTTCCTGCATCATTTAATATTTTCCCCATAGAATCCTTCACTATTGCAACTCAAGGATTGAATTTTTCTTCAATTCTTTCATCTTGAGAAATGCCGAGTGTGTTCTTCCCTTTTGATTTTCTGTCTCTGGGTCTTTGCACATGTCATTATAATATTTTATTTTGTCTTCTCAAGCCACCCTTTGAAATCTTCTGTTCAGCTCTTTGACTCATCATTTCTTCCTTTTGCTTTAGCTAGTCAATGTTCAAGGGCAAGTTTCGGAGTCCCTTCTGACATCCAGTTTGGTCTTTTATTTCTTTCCTGTCTTTTTAATGATCTCTTGCTTTCTTCATGTATGATGTCCTTCCACAGCTCATCTGGTCTTTGGACATTAATGTTCAATGTGTCAAATCTATTCTTGAGATGGTCTCTAAATTCAGGCGGAGTATACGCAAGGTTATACTTTGGCTCTTGTGGACTTGTTCTAATTTTCTTCAGTTTCAACTTGAAATTGCAGAGGAACAATTGATAGTCTGTTCCACAGTTGGCCCCTGGCCTTGTTCTGACTGATGATATTGAGCTTTTCCATCATCTCTTTCCACAGAGGTAGTCAATTTGATCCGTGTGTATTTTGTCTGGTGAGGTCCACGTGTATAGTTGCCATTTATGTCACTGAAAAAAGGTATTTGCAATGAAGAAGTCGTTGGTCTTGCAAAATTTTATGTGATCTCCAGCATCGTTTCTATTACCAAGGCCATATTTTCCAACTACCAATCCTTATTCTTTCTTTCCAGCTTTCTTATTCCAATCACCAGAAATTATCAACGCATCCTGATTGCATGTTCGATCAATTTCAGACTGCAGAAGTTGGAAAAACTCTTCAATTTCTTTATCTTTGGCCTTAGTGGTTGGTGCATAAATTTGAATAACAGTCATATTAACTGGTCTTCCTTATAGACGTATGGATATTATCCTATCACTGACAGTGTTGTACTTCAGGATAGATGTTAAAGTGTTCTTTTTGACGATGAATGCAGTGCCATTCCTCTTCAAGTTGTCATTCCCAGCATAGTAGACCATATGATTGTCCAATTCGAAATGACCAATACCAGTCCACTTCAGTTCACTAGTGCCTAGGATATTGATGTTTATTCATTCCATTTCATCTGTGATGATTTCCAATTTTCCTAGATTCATACTTCATAGCCTCCATGTTCTGATTATTAATGGCCATTTGCAGCTGTTTCATCTCATTTTGAGTCATGCCACATCAACAGATGAAGGGTTGAAAGCTTGACTCCATCCAAGTCATTAAGGTTGACTCTACTTTGAGGAGGCAGCTCCTCCCCAGTTGTCTTTTGAGCACCTTCCAACCTAAGGGGCTCGTTTACTGGCACTGTATCAAACAATGTTCCACTGCTATTCATAAGGTTTTCACTGGCTAATTCTTTTCAGAAGCAGACTGCCAGTTTCTTCTTCCTAGTCTGTCTTAGTCTGTAAGCTCAACTGAAACCTGTCTGCCATGGATGATGCTCCTGGTATTTGAGTACCAGTGGCATTGCTTCCAGCATCACAGCAACATGCAAGCCGCTACAGTACAACAAACTGACAGACGCATGGGGGACTCCACTGCTAGTATCTCCCAAACTGGAAGCATCCTGAGTATACGATCTGCATCTTATTTACTATTATGTTCCACCCAAACAAAAATACATGTCTTAGATATGTATTCTGTGCTTGATGGCATTAAATTTCTCATTTCTTTTGTTAGATGCTTCTTTATCAATACAAATACAATAAAAAGGGCCAAACTCAGACTCTAACATGGGTGAACATGTGCGTACCACCAAGAGAACTCCCTGTTTTCTCCTAAGAGTAGAATAAATATTTAGCTATGAAAAGATTAAGTTATTGGTGAGAGGACGAGGGCAGGAGAGAGTAGGGAAGGGAACATGGAGTTTCTGTTCATTTGTTCTCCTTCTCCAGTGGTGACAGCGAACTTACCTTAGACTCAGGTACCTCAGCACCATTTATAGTGCTTTCTCTGTAGCCTGTAAACTGCAAGGGGATTCCCATGGATTTCAAGATGACTTTGGAATTGAGTGGGGTTTGAGCAGAAGCTGTGCACCATCCAAGGTGCTCCTGTGACAGTGTGGCTACTAGTCCCTGGACCTCCTCTGTGCTACCCACTCTCCCACCTTCAGGGAACACTGGCTTCATTTTGTGACTGCTTGAAAGGTTCTTGTGACAGTAAGACACAGTGTATTAAAGTATTTGTGTAATGCCTGCCACAGAGTAAATGTTCAATAAATGCTACTTATTATACAAAATAAGGTAATGGACCTATGCGTTTATGAGTGTTAAATCTATTTGGGCTTCTGGGAATCTGCAGAGATATATCCACTAATCTGATGAGCTAGTTAAGGATCTGTACACCAACGCCTTTGAAAAGTGGTATTAGCTGATACCACGGTTTGAGCTATTAGTACAAAGTTGCCACATTACTGCTGGCTCATTGTTGCTGAGGAAGCTAATTGCAGGAACTAATTTTATTGAGATAAACTTCATTGTGCGGAAATAAAATATCGTGCTGACTTTACAAATGCAGAAATCAGAAGACTGGGTATCAAGGGGATAAGGTAGATGACATTAAGCCCTGCTGCGTTCATTTGTCATCCTCCTGCCATTTAACGCCACTCACACTTGGAAAGGATACGTGTGATTTGCCCCCACCCCAAGCCCTTGGAGGATCAGCTAGAATACAGGACAGGAAATATGAGTTTGAAAAGTAGAAGGTACTGAAGAAACCATCTCTGTAAATCAGCACACTATAGTGCATACAACTGAAATACACACTGCCAATGTTTTTACTCTACAAGTAGCATCTTTTTTTTGCCATTATGTGAATTTATGGCCTGCAACCTATGCCACAGCTTCAGAAACTGAACTCCTATATTTATCCATAGAAGAACATGGTGATATTCTCAACCTTGTCTTCAAAGATATATTATATGCAGCATTCTACAACAGGAAGGAAATGTATTACTTTTTCTATGCTAGTTAAGCTTGGATCTTCCTGGTCTATAAAATGTCAGTAGCTATCAATTATACTGAGACCTGCTGTATGGTTTTAAGACGATGCCTCTGTACACTGGGGATTTGGCTCTACAGACAACATTCTGTTTCTGCTTGGGTGCCCAGCTTGCATTTTTCATAACTCCACAAATAAAAACTAGTACTACAGCCATGAAGAATGGTATTATTGAGATACGAACAGGAAACAGACAACCATGATTTTAACCACACTAGTAAGTATGGCTAAAAACTTTTTTTTACAGTTATATAAAATTTAAAAATCATGTTCCCAAGTTAAAATTTCTAATGCCTAATAACAATAGGTGAAATAAAATATATGATAGATATTTTACCTCAAAATTAGCTTATACTATTATCTCTACCACTTTGATTCAAGATGCAGAATGAGCAATTTTTTGTGTATCATGTATATTTTCTAAAATATAAAATTAATCTGTGTACATAATAGACAATTTTGAAAAAAGAAACATACAAAAAATATAATTAGGGACTCCAACTTTGGCTATGTTAGTGTAACTGTAGCTGGACTTTCCTTGCCTACCTTAAACCGCCAGAAGACTGAGCAAAATACATGAAAACTTTGACTTCAAACATTGGACCGTAGGCAACACAGGACTGTGATTCAGGAAAGAATGGAAACAAACAAGATGAGACCTATGGCCTGGAGGCATTTTCCTGATTGTAGTACAGGGAGGGGGAACATAAGCAAAGCATTGTTGAGTTGAGGAGACAGACTGAAGTACAGAGATGCTGAGGCAAATGGAATCTGCAGAGCAGAAGCTAAGCAGATAAAGAGCTCCAAACATTTGCATAGGGTTCCACTTGAGTTTGTTGCCAAAACTAAAATGTGCATGTGCAGAGTCAGATTCTACAAGCACAAGCAAAGATCTCCTGGGAAGCTGTAAGGTGAATGTTCTCTGAACTTTTTCAGTACTAGCTGATATTAGAGGTCTATCCAGCTAAAGGAGAGAGACTTCCATAAACAGCCAGGACATTCTATAGAGACTACAAAATGTCTCACCTTAGTAGAAGGGCTAAACTAGCACTAGAGTAAAGGCTACTTTACACCAGCTGCTAAAGGATAATGCTAATCCAAAATTTACTTAATTGCATGCCAAAACAAAGCTCAATACACTTTTTAAAAAAGACAGAAAAATCCAGAAACTCAAAAGCATCCCAGCAAAAATTACTGGAAATGGAAAGAAGCAGGAAAATGTGACCTATAAACCAGACAAAAATTAGGTCAATAGAAGAAGATTCAGAAATGACCAAGATAATAAATTACCTGACAGAGAATTTAAAATAGATACTATAAATTTGCTCAATATTTTTAATATGAAAGTAATGAGGAGATAAATGGAAGATGTAAAAAAGAACCAAATAGAAGTTCTAGAACTGAAAATTATAATATTTAAAATGAAACTTTACTGGATAGGATTAAGATTCGAGTAGACACTGCAGAAAAAAAGAAAGATCAGTGAATTTAAATACATAGCATTAGAAATATTTAAATTGGAGCAGAGAGAGAGAAAAAAAATACTGAAAAGACTGTGTGGTATTGACATAAGACCCACAAGTAAATGGTCATTGATTATTGCCAAGATAATTCAATAAGGAAAGGACAGTGTTTCAACAAATGTTGCTGTAACTAGGTATCCGTATAAATGAAAGAGCCTTAAACTTTAACTTATACTATTCGCAGAAATTAACTTAAATGTGGTTCATAAGAAAAAATCGTTGTGACCTTGGAGTACACAAAGATTTCTTAGAACACCAAAAGCATAAATCACGAAGGGAACAAATTGACACTTTAGACTTCATCAAAATTAAAAACTTCAACTGTTCAAAATGCTTCATTAAGAAAATGAAAGCATGAGCCACAAATTGAAAAAAAGAAAAAGCAACACTTACATGTTGTATTCAGAATATATAAAGGATACTTACTCAGTAAGAAGAAGGAAAACTGAACAATTTAAAAAAAAATGTGCAAACTATTTGGACAGGCACTTAATAAAAGAAGAGATAATCATGGTTAATAAGCACATGAAAAGGTATGCAAGATCATTAGTCATCAGGAAATGAGAATTGAAAACATAATGAGATACCATTGCACAACTACACTGGCTGAAATTAAAAAGACTGACAATACCAAATATTGGTAAGATAAATGGATAAACAGATTGTAGTATAAATGCACAGTGGAGTACTATTCATGAATAAGAAGGAAAAAGCTACTAATACCTGTTACAACATCAATCATCTCAGAAATTTGATCGTGAATGAAATAAATCAGATATAAGAATGTATATCATTTATATAAAATTCTAGAAAATGCAAAACTAATCTACACTGACAGAAAGAAAACCAATAACTCCCTGGAGCCAGTTTGGGTCGAGATTGTTGCATAGAGGCCGGAAGGAACTTTTTGGAGTAATGAAAATGTTCTGTATTTTGATTATGGTGTGGTTATATTTGTCAAAATTCATTGAAAGATGCGCCTGAAATATTTTGAGTGCTCCTATTTCAGGCGCATCTTTCAATGAATTTTGACAAATATAACCACACCATAATCAAAATACAGAACATTTTCATTACTCCAAAAAGTTCCTTCCGGCCTCTATGCAACAAATAAATTCTATATCCACTGATAATCACCATTAACATTTTGTATATTCCCATTCAGATCTATTTAAATAATACATTTTATGTTAGATACTTAAAAATATTTCCTATATAGAATAAACATTTTTGTTTTGAGCAGCCTTTTATAGGAATCTTTGTCTGATTTTCTGCATCATACATTAGAATAAACTCCTAGGAAAGGAATTACTGAACCAAGGTGTTTGAAAAATTTTAAAGTTCTTGACACATGTATTCAAATGGATTTTTAGAAATTTATTGTAGTTTATATTCCACTAAGTCTTACATTTTTAACTGAGAATTGCCTAGAATTGGTCATAAATATCACTTACATCTTGACTCTCCCTCTATTGTTACCCTTCAGGAAAACCTTGATTCCTATCTTGGAATGTGATTAAGTCTACATTACAAACTGCAACTGCTTCCTTAGGTCCTATCCAGGAACTAAGTGTTGTTGTGCATATCATCTTCAATATAAATATCTGTATCTTATGCATTAGATCTGAGTTATGATAGGCTCAAGAAGATGTGAGGCATAAAAATGCCTCAAATTGAAAGGAGGAAAGAAGATAATGGAATCAGATTCTGAATAGGAGTAGCTGGGAAAACTGAGTACTTTTTCAAGTTATTGTTTGGACTATTGTTTTAACTCTACTTCTGATGAACACATTTTGACTAAGACTTAGAGAAATGACACAGTTTTCTTTCCTGCATTTTCCAGTATTTGAGCACTACTTACCTACCTTGCAGCTTGAATCACCTGGGAAGAAAACAATGCAAAGAGAGCATTTACCTCACTTAGGAGAATATTGCGCTTAGAGCTGTTGAAATCTCTGCAAACTTTCTCTGTGGAAAGAGCATTGCTCCAGTTGAGTCAAGCAGTTTACTCTTTGGGCATTATAATAGTGTGGCTATGAGTCTGCACATGGGACAACCCTCTGAAGCAGAAATTTATTAAAGCTTGCAGCGTGAGTTTAATGGACCATAGCAATAATTCAAGTTCAAAGTCTGCAGATTTTAGGCAGAATTCTGTTTTCCAGTTTGTGTTGTAAGTTTGTGGAAACTAGTGTCTTTGTTGTCCAAAAAAGTAAAGTGTGCCAATAAGATCTTGTTTTTATTTTTCATTTATCTATTTATTTTTCTTAATGCTTAACTTGCCCCTGTATGCTATCATGATTTATTTCATTATTCATTTTGGCTTTGTGTTTTCAAATTAAGTGTCACCATTTGCAAAGACTATATATTCAAGAATAACAACAATAAAGTGGGCCTATGAGAAAAAGCTTAGTAGTCAATGTTGCCACATTGGCATCCCAGGGGCAGTGTAAAAGAATAACAAAAAACACAAAAGAACAATAAAATCAGCCTAAGCTGATATATTAACTGAAGGACAGAAGTGCTAATGCTTCACCCAGAGCTATTTCTTCACGACCCACTTGGAGAAAAAGTAGTATTAGTTGAACATCAGCCACATGCTAAATCATTGTGCTAGGTGAATTACATTCAGCATCTTATTTAAACTACCCAATAACTGTATGAAGTGAGTGGCATGAAGAAATTGAGGCTTAGTGTGGATAAGTGGTTGTCTGAGTCTAATCAGCAAGTGGCAGAGACCAGGTGTAAATCTAAATCTCTCTGACTCCAAACGTGCCTCTTCACTTTCACAAATCCTCCTTAATTTATCTTTTTCAGGTTCCTTCTGATGCATAGGAAAGCCAAGTCTGGTAGTCTTTAGAATAACAGGATGGTGAAGAAAAAAAGAAGCATTTTTTTTTTTTACGCTTGATACATCAGCAGTACAGTTAGTTTAAAATGCCGAAAGGCATTCATAAATTCATTCATTAATTTCTTGACTGGCCATTTAGTAAAAGTAACATACCTTAATAATTTCCACTGAAAATGGAAAACCTTAAACCCTTAGAGTTGGCAGAGATATTATGGATCAACTAGGAGATCTTGGCAAGCCGTTATTGTATCCCATTTTAACAAAAACAACATCAGTAACTATTATTTATTGAAGTTTTACTTTACTAGAAACTCTGCATATCTTGTCCCGTTTAACTTCTGTTTCAACAGTGACAGGCAGGTAGAGCTATCTGCACATTACAGTTACAGAGTTGCTTTTCTTAAGCTCATTCATTCAGCAGACACTTAAGGTAAACCTTTTATGTACCAGGTACAGAAAGTATAAAAGTAAATAAAACAAACATTAAAATAGGGTGAGACGATTTTGAGAAGTGTCTCACAATTCTACTCTGAAACACGTGGGTTTGTCATGAGTCCGTGTCAATCGGACAGCAGCTGGTTTGGTGTCTCCTTCAGGTTAGTCAAGGAAAAGGTGACATTTAAGCTGAGATCTGAAAGATAACTAGGAGAAAGAGCATCACAGCTAGAGAGATTTAATTCTCTACTAAAGAAAACAAGGACAGAAAGAGAGCCAGTCTGACTGGATGATAATGGGTAAGGTGGAGAATATTACAGGAAGAAATAAGAGCTACAGGCAGGGTTAGATCATACAGAGCTTTGTAAGCTAGGTTAAGGGATTTGTGTTATTCAGCCTGTGATGCGGGGGACCGTTAGAGGGTTCAAAGCAGGGGGGTAGATGATTTGATTTAAATTTAAAAAAGAACTGTGAATGCTGTGTATAAAATGAATTGTATAGGGGGAGGCAGGGGAAGCATTCAGAAGGTCCTTGTAAAAATCCAAGCAATATATGATGAAAGTTTGGGTCTGGTTGGTAATGGTGGACAGACAAACAGAGAGAAGGAGAGAGACAGAGAGAGAGACCTATTGGAGATGCTAATAATTAAATGTGGTGTAAAGAATAGAAAAGAATCAAGGGTAATTTCTAATTTTTGGCTTGACTACTGGATGGGTGGTGGTGCCTCTCTCAAACAGCCATGGGGAAGACTAGAGGGAGATAAGGCTGGGTGAAGGGGAAGCAAGAGTTCTGTGTTAGTATTATCAGTTTCGAGATGAATAATTTGCCCATGGTCACTCAAGCGGTTGCTCTAGGATTTAAAACCAGTTTTATCTGATAACAAAATCTGATTTCTTATGCTATCACATTATATTGCTGATAACACCCTGCTCCTGCTGGAAGGTTTCCAGTTTTAGAAGTCTCCTTACTTCTGGCCATCTGGTTTTATTTGAGGGCAACTTCAATTTCAGTGATATCTTCATTTTGTCACTAGATAAATCTTCCTAAACCAGTTTATTATAACCTGTTGTTGTTGTTAGGTTCCATAAAGCCAGTTCTAACTTATGGAAGAAGCTCTATGTATAACAGAAGAGACGCTGCCTGGTCCTGCGCCATCCTCACAATCTATGCTGTGTTTGAGCCCATTGCTGAAGCCACTCTATCAATCCATGTCTTTGAGGGTCTTCCTCTTTTTTGCTGATCCTTTCCTTTACCAAGCATGATGTCCTTACCATACTTTTATTTTTTCACTTGTGAAGAATGTGATCCAAAAAGCAACTGGAAGAGTAGAAGGTGGGAAAAAGTTAATAGAATGTTAGTTTTATCCAACCTCAAAAACCAAACCAAACCCGTTGCCATCAAGTATATACTGACTCATAGCAACCCTATAGGACAGAGTAGAACTGCCCCGCAGGATTTCCAAGACCATAATCTTTACGGAAGTAGACTGCATCTTTCTCCCACAGAGTGGCTAGTGGGTTCGAACCGCCAGGCTTCGGTTAGCAGCTCAGTGTTTAACCACTGCAGCAGCACCAGAGCTCCTTTACCCAACTTTAGTTAATATGAAATACATGTCCTTTAAAATTGCCATCCTTGTCCTAATCAATTTTTATCTTAGGTTGTAATTATGGAAATGAAAAAAAAATGAACACAAGGAAACTTTGTCCTTTCAAGGTCAGAATAGAGGGAGAGACTTTATTGGTGAGAATGTATATGAGCACCTTCTGGCTTATAAATGACTTCAGGAATAATTAGAAATGTGCAGTAGGATCAACTAGTGGGAAACGAGAAAGGTAATATATGCATAAACAGAGAGCACTTTGGCATGCTATTGTTGTGATAGTAAGCACTCATTTCTGTCTTAAACAGAAGTGTAAAAGGACACTTGTAATACATTATTAGCTAAGTCCTATAAATCTATCTTTTGTAAGTAAGGGTACTTACTTTTCACTTAATATTCATGTTCTGGCTAATTTACTACTAAAACAGAAAATAGGAAGCTCATAAATACTATGTTCCCATAATAAAATCAAAGGAAAATCTCTCTTAAGTGGAACATTGTCACAATTTTAGAAGGAAAAAAAAAATCAATATATGCCAGGACTGGCCTACTTTGTATTTATAGTTAAGCGGCAAAAGAAGATGTTGGCTCACAGTCTGATAGGGGAAATTTGTAAAATACAGGAATTCAAGACCCATAATAGCTAATCTCCAAAGGTCCCATTAAATTAGAAAAATGTCTCATGTAGGTACAGGTGATTTTATCTCTGATTTTATTCCTTGTTTCTAGCCTAGACGATGGACTGTCGTGCCGTCCAGTTCTGATGATTACAAAGTGTCCATGCAGCTAATAGTGACAGATTTGTTTCCAGTTCTGTCTGTTAGTTATGGCCAATAGTGGAGGCATAGAGGAATAGATCTATACGTGCAAAGGATGTTTATGACCAACGAGACTTCATTTCTGCATGCCCTCACAGACACGACTCTGCTTTGCAGAGCTGCCTTGCAATTTCAGTAATGCATTGTGACAGTTCTAGTGGCTGAATACTTAAGGGCCTTTGTAAAGTGATGACCTCCACCATCTTCTGTCACCTTGAGAGACATCACTTCAATCTGTTCTGATAGCAGCTGATGTGGGTCAGATATAGCTCAAGGCCAAAGTGACTGGCACTGAGTGGGAACCTGTTTGGAAACGATCGCATGTCTGTATTTATGTGCATCTGTATTCATGCATACACAGGTACAAAATCTTTCCTTTGCTTGTTATTGACTTATTAGAAACCATGTTGTCATGGTTTGAACTATGTCCCCCCAAAAATGTGTGTATCAATTTGGCTGGGCCATGATTCCCAGAATTGTGTGGTTGGCCTCCATTTTGTGATTGTAATTTTATGTTAAAGAGGATTAGGGTGGGATTGTAACACCATCTTTACCCAGGTCACATCCCTGATCCAATGTAAAGAGAGTTTCCCTGGGGTGTGGCCTGCACCACCTTTTATCTCTCAAGAGATAAAAGAAAAGGGAAGCAAGCAGAAAGTTGAGGACCACATACCATCAAGAAAGCAGTGCTGGGAGCAGAGCGCATCCTTTGGACGAGGGTCCCTGCGCAGAGAAGCTCCTAGTCCGGGGGAGCATTGATGAGAAGAAGGCCGACAGAGAGAAAAAGCCTTCCCCTGGAGCTGATGTCCTGAATTTGGACTTTTAGCCTACTTTAACTGTGAAGAAATAAACTTGTCTTCATTAAAACCATCCACTTGTGGTATTTCTGTTATAGCAGCACTAGATGACTAAGACACAGGTATTTTCAGTGCTTACGAGACTATAATTTTGTGTGCGCTGTCTGTTTTGACCAGTTGGGAAGACATACTTATGAGCAGATTTTTTTTTACATAAATTTTTCATTGAGGTATAACATACATATAGAAAAGTGCAAAAATCGTGATACTGTACAGCTTAATGAACTTTTACAACATGAATACACCATCTAACTCAACCCAGATAAAGATGTATAACGTTACTAACACCCCAGAAGCCCCTCATACCCCCTCTCACTTATCAATCCCTTCTTCCCAAAGGTATTTTCTAATCCCACAGATTAATTTTGCCTCCTTTTGAACTTTATATGGAGTCATGCAGTATGTGTTATTTTCTGCCTGCCCTTTTTCACTCAACACATTTCCAAGATCCATCCTATTGTTGAGTGGAGAAGTGTTTTTTTTTTTTTTCGCTTTCATGATTTTGATGCATATGGTAAAAGTGCCCTCTGGAAATACCTTAATAGTTTATTTTCCCAAAAACTGCCCAAAGAATGTCTTTTTTTTTCCTTAAGCCTTTACGAACACTGTATGATTACCAGTATTTTAAAAATAACACCTTGATAGACAAAACATAATGCCATAAGTTGATTGATTTTCATTTTTTTTATTGATTTGCCATCATATTTCCTTAACAAATTACCTGTTAACATACCTTGACTTTGTTTTTCTATGGAGATACAGAATTTTGTTAATGATTTATAATATTCTGTGTATTTTACAGGTTCAATGATAAATCATTTATTTAGAAAATATTTATTGAGCAAAGTGTAGACCACTGGGAATAAAATAATTATCAAGATAGACAGGCTGCCCTCATGGAGCTTATGTTTTAGGCCTTTTTCTGCTATACTGAACAGATACTTCAAATTATGAACCTGACATTTGTTTGTTGCACTTGCATAGATATAAGTATTCTTGGTTGAGTCCTTAAGATTCTGGCTTCTTATGCATTTGAGATGCAGCATTTAAATCATTTGTAATGTGCTAAGAATCATCTGTAACATGCTAAGTGAATGCACGCACGTGGTACACATAGCACTTTATTATCTACAGCAATTCTAAGGAATAGCCAGATCAAATGACTGAGATGATCTAGGAATTAGTATCTTCTGAATCCTTCTCAACACTTTCATCTTTCCTCCTTTCTGCCTTCCACCAAAGGAACCTTGGTGGTGCAGTGGTTAAATAAAGCACTCAGCTGCTGATCAAAAGGTTGGTGGTTTGAACCCACCAGCCACTCTATGGGAGAAAGATGTGTCAGTCTGCTTCTAGAAAGATTTACAGCCTTGGAAACCCAATGGGGCAATTGTCCTCTAGAATTGCTATGAGTCAAAATCGACTCAATAGCAGTGGGTTTGTTTTTTTTGGGGGGGGTTTGCCTTCCACCAGCCAGCAAATTGGTTCCCTCTGTCAGAGTACTGAAAGAGTTTAATATCTTCCTTCAATTTATCCTTTGCTTTACAAAGAAGAGAATTGGTGTAGTTATGATTGGTATCACTTAAAGTCATGTTTCTGCACTCCTCCCTGTCCTTCCCCCTTGGGTGGGTCTGTCGTGCCCTAGCTTACCAACAGTAGTCCATTCAATAACCTCTCCTTCCCACCAGAGGCTTTACACACAACACTATGGCAGAGGTAACGTTAAATTTCTATTGAAGTTCAATCTGTTGAAAGATCTATATATATACATATGTTTATACCTGTATCAGTCTATCTAAATACATATAATATGTATTAGTATATGTATTACATAATAATATGTGACATATTATTATATGTACTACATTACTTTGTGTCTAGGTGTTGTTGTTGTTAGTTGCCATAGAGCTGATTCCAACTCATGCGGAGGTGACCCCATGTGCGCGGAGTAGAGCTGTTCCATAGGGTTTTCAAGGTCGACCTTTTGGAAGCAGATTGCCAGGCCTGTCTCTGGATGCCCCTCTGGGTGGGTTCACGCTGACCTTTTGGCTAGTAGTTGAGTGCTTAACCATTTGTGCCATCTAATGACTCCATTGTATCTATCTGTCTGTCTATTTATCTATCTATACATGCTAAAATACAAACATATATGCATATACATATATACACATACAAATATATGTATATCGGTAGATAAATACTATACATGATGTGTGTGGTAGGCAGAATAATGCCCCCACAAAGATGTCCCTGTTCTAATCCCCAGAGGTACCTTGGAAGACAGGTCTGGTGATCTGCTTCCGAAAGGTAACACCATTGAAAACACTATGGAGCAGTTCTACTCTGCACATATGGAGTCACCATGAGTCAGCAGCGACTGGAGGGCACCTAAAAATAACAGTGCTCAATTGTTGTCTTGATTTTTAAATAGAAGTTTAATATTTTCCTTTCTGTACATCAATGGGTCATTTTGTGTTTAGCCCACTTTGGGAACAATTGTTTTATAACATAGTTCCTTGGTGTCATGGATTGAATTATGTCCCCCAAAAAATGTGTGTATCAGTTTGGCTGGGCCATGATTCCTGGTATTGTGTGGTTTTCCTGTATGTTGTAAATCTTGCCTGTATGATGTTAATGAGGGAGGATGGGCAGCAGTTGTGCTAGTAAGGCAGGACTCAGTCTACAACATTGGACTGTATCCTGAGGCAATGTCTTGAGATATAAAAGACAGAAGTGAGCAGAGACACAGTGGGACCTCATACCATCAAGAAAGCAGTGCTGGGAGCAGAGCGCGTCCTTTGGACCGGGGTCCCTGCGCAGAGAAGCTCCTAGTCTGGGGAACACTGATGAGAAGAAGGCCGACAGAGAAAGAAAGCCTTCCCCTGGAGTTGATGCCGTGAATTTGGACTTTTAGCCCACTTCACTGTGAAGAAATAAATTTCTCTTTGTTAAAGCCATCCACTTGTGGTATTTCTGTTGTAGCAGCACTAGATGACTAAGACACTTGGAATCTGATAATAAATAAATATCTATTTTATTTATCAGAGCGTATTTCACTCAACATTTCCTTTGACTATTTCAAAGCCTTTACTGGATTTTTTTCATTGATTTCCCCTAAATGTGTTACAATTCTCTGTCTGAGAAAATAAGGAGTTCCTAGTAAATACGTGTATATGAAATATCCAATTTGTATTTTGTTCTTTTGTAACAACCTTCAGAAGAAAAAAAACTTCATTGCACAATTTGATAAAAATCTTTGAAGATTTCTATAATCCTTCTATGCTGTTTACTTGTTTTATTAGTGAAATTTACATAATGTGAATGTTCAGTACTTGTCACTGTTGTGTTTCCTGTAAAGACGATATTTGAAAAGTTGACAATAGCTCATTGTTGAAACATCAGTAAGGAGTAAGTGCTTTGATATCATTTCCTGTTAGCCCTAGTGATAAGTGTGCCTTATTTAAGAATAACTTTAGTTTTACTTGATGTTCCACATCTTGGAAAATTGAGGTCAACTGATTGTATCAACACAACTAAATGTGCTTAAGGAAAATGAGCATTTCCCTCATTATCTATGACCTTCAAATGACCCACTTGGTGCAGGATAAAATAAAAATCTCAAAATAGTCTTTTATCAACAGGCCACGTTAATAATGGTATTGCATCTGTATTGATTTCCTCACTCCTTCTATAGTGAAGTGACTTTAAAGAGCCACTCCCCAGTAGGTAAACATCCTTCATTTTCTCCCCAGTGACTTTTCTAACATTAGAAATCTTACAGTGTCTTAGTCATCTAGTGCTGCTATATCAGAAATATCATGGGTGGATGGCTTTCACAAAGAGAAATTTATTCTTTCACAGTCTAGGAGGCTAGAAGTCCAAATTCATGGTGCCAGCTCCAGGGGAAGGCTTTCTCTCTCTATTGTCTCCGGAGGAAGATCTTTGTCATCAATCTTCTCCTTGTCTAGGAGCTTCTTAGGTCAGGAACCCCAGGTCCAAAGGACACACTATTCTCCTGGCTCTTCTTTCTCAGTGATATGAGGTCCCCATGTCTCTCTGCTTGCTTCTCTATTTTATATTCTAAAAGAGATTGGCTTAAAACACAATCCAATCTTGTAGATTGAGTCCTGCCTTGTCAGTATAGCTGCCACTAATCCCGTCTCATTAACATCATAGAGATAGGATTTACAACACACAGGAAAATCTCATCAGATGACAAAATGATGGACAATCACACAATACTGGGAATCATGGCCTAACCAAGTTGACAGATATCTTGGGGGGACACAATTCAATCCATGACATATAGCAACTGTGTTGAACATGCCCATTGTTGTTGCTGCTGGGTGCTGTCGAGTTGACTCCGAATTATAGGAAACACCTGTGATGGAGTAGAACTGTCCCTTAGGGGGTTTTTTGGCTGTAATCCTTACAGAAGCAGATCACCAGGTCTTTCTTTCATGGAGCAGCTGGGTGGGTTCATACCACCAACCTGAACACTTAACCGCTTGAGCCCACCAGCCCATATAAATCTTGACTTCCTGAACTCTCTAGGTCTCAGTTGGAGATTAACTTTAAGAGATGGTCCCTATTCCAGGGTATCAAGGTACAGGACACATTAGAATTCTTTCTCCATCCAAATATCTTAAACAAGAGAAATAGTCACATAAGCCTTATAAGGATTTCTGTTCAAGAAGTGTTTATTAAAATGTAAAATATAAATATCCTTATAAAATGTAAATGCAAAAAGTAAAATGTAGTTGTTCTTGAAATGCAATATGAAATTTAATTTAATTGCTATCAATATTTTTTAAAACGTTTAGTTTTTTCATTAGATTCTAAAGTAAATCTAATGTAATTTTTACTTGAGTTGGGAGATACAGAAGGAAAGGATTGACTCTGAATAGCAGACTTAGTTAACCCAGGTTGGCAAACTTTTTCTATAAAGGGTCAAGTAGTAAATATTTTAGGATCTGAGGGCCATACAGTCTTTGTAGCAACAAATGAATTCTACAGTTGTATCTTATACAGCCATAGATATTATGTAAATGAGTGGATGTGACTGTGTTCCAATAAAACTTTATTTGCAAAAACAGTCAGTGGACTTGATTTGGCCTCAAGATTTAGCTTGCTCACCCCAGGGCAATTCTAAAGGAGGCATTCCTAGGTCCATTCTGGGTGATGAGAGGGTAGTCTGTGAGGAGGGAGCAGCTGACACAGCTACACAGCTTGTGAGATTGTTATACACCTTAAATCTTCCTTAACATGAGCCTTGGTATTACAAGATGAAAATTCAGACATGTGCCTTTTAGCAATTTATATAGATAGATACACAGACAAATAGATTGATAGAGGTATAGGTATAGATATGATATAGATATAGAGGTGGATGTGGATGTAGATGTAGATATACTTTGCTACATTAAAATAACAGAAATAAAGTCTGTCATGAGAGGGATACAAAAAATGAAATAAAGGCAAAGGCACACTAAGCAGAGAGCTGAAAGTTCTGGGTCCCTTACCTAATTTATCAAAGAAGCATGGAGGCTGTATAGTTTAGTGCAGTATGGTCCAGTAGAAATATGATGAAGCCACATATGTGATTTAAAATTTCCAGTAACCGTGTTGAAAATAAAATAGTTTAAATTAATGTTAATCGTGTATTTTATTTAACCCAGTATAACCCAAATATTATCATTTCAGCAAGTCATCAGTTGTCTTAGTCATCTAGCACTGCTATAACAGAAAGACCAGAAGTGGATGGCTTTTAACAAAGAAAAATTTATTCTCTCACAGTCTAGTGGGCTACAAGTCCAAATTCACAGCATCAGCTCCAAGGGAAGGCTTTCTCTCTCTGTCGGCTCTGGAGGAAGGTCCTTGTGAGGCATCAGTCTTCCCTTGGTCTGGAGGCATCTCAGCACAGGAACCTCAGGTCCAAAGGATGCACTGTGCTCCCGGCACTGCTTTCTTGGTGATATGAGGTTTCCGTGTGTCTCTGGTCGCTTCTCTCTTTTATATCTCAAGAGAGATTGGTTTACGACATCTCATCAGTATAACTGCCACTAATCCATCTTATTAGATCATAGTGATTGAATTTACAACACATAAGGAAATCACATCTGATTACAAAATGGTACACAATTGTACAATACTGGGAATCATGACCCAGCCAAGTTGACAGATATTTTTCGGGGACACAATTCAATCCATGACATCAGTATAAAAATTATTAATGAAATATTTAATAAATTTTTCTCATATAAATTCTTTAAAATCCCTTGTGCATTTTCCACTTACAACACATCTCAATATGTACAAGCCAAAATTCAATTTATTGTTAGTCCCATGTGGCCAGTAGCTACTTTATCATACAATCCAGATTTAGCAGCAAAGAGTATCGTTTTGGGTTCAGGTATGTCAGTTTGAATCCCTAATTCTGCTTGCTTAGTATACTCACATCTGGTTGCCTAATATATAAAATGAAGATATAGTTTTTACCTACATATTTACAAAGATGCTTAGCACAGTGTCTGGTGCATTTAAAATATGCTCAAATGGTATCTGATATTAATAACAAAAATACCTTTCCTCTCAGTCTCACATTTTAGCTCTCTCCATATATATATGTATGTATATATGTGTATATGTATACACACACATCCATTGGTCCATTACATTTGTGAATATGACAGATGTGTATATAAATACGCTGTTCTCAAACTAGATGCATTCAAGGATTTTAGTGATGCTTGTTTCAGAGACATTTCTTCGTAGATGTCTACTGTAGATTAATTTTATAACTAAAAGTACAATAGTGAGTGATAGTAGATTTCAGATGAAATTCTTTGCCTCTAAATGCTACCATTGTTAAATAAAAATACCTCTTATCCTTTTTAGTCTTTTGAAAGGAAGCTAAATGTTAAACCATGGTGTCCTTTATGATTATCTACTGAGAAACACATGATGAGGAATATAAAATGTAGTTGTTTCTAATCTTAATTTAAAATAAAGTATCCTTTTGACCTTCTTCAGGAGACTCGGCTCCTTAAAAGATAATCCAAATTAAACTGGAGCTCCTACCAAGAACAAAGATTAGGCTTCTCTAACTCATAAGAAGTACAGTCTTTGGGGCTCAGTTAATTTAGAAGTTGCTTTTGCATTGGAGGTTTATGTGGGCGTTTTACATCTTCAGATGCCTCCTTTTGGGCATTTTATTTCTTATCATTGCCTAGCACTAGTGTCTGAGCATGCTTTTTGATCTGAGGAGCTTTGTACACCTTTTGATAATATTGAGTTTGGGTATTACTTTGTTAAGCATTCTTCTGCTATCTGGAATTTTGTTGTTAGTTTGTTGTTAGTTGCCATTGAGTTGATTGTGACTGATGGAGATGCTGTGTGTGCAGAGAAGAACTGCTCCATAGAGTTTTCAAGGCTGTGACCTTTGGGAAGCACATCACCACACCTGTCTTCCAAGGCACTTCTGAGTAGGTTTGAACTGCCAACCTTTCTGGTAGTAGTCAAGTGCTTAACTATTTGCACCATAAAGGTCACATTGGTTAAGCCCATGGGGAATTGCAAGATTTAATATTCAGAAATGAAAATGTGCAGGAAGAAATGCAAAGGTCAAAACTGAAGAAAAAAAATAAAACTAAAAGAAAAAGATAGAAATAAAAAAGAATAATTATTCAAACATAAGGCCCTAGCTGGTGTGAGTGGCTCAGCAAACAGTCTGTGTTACTTTCAATACCTGAATAAGAACAGAGACAGGAGGACTTTGCAGTTTTGCTCTTGGGGACATTGCTGGGTTACATGAAAAACACCAGAAACTACCCCCAAGATGAATCTAATTGCTAACCAAACCAAAAACCTAACCCATTGCTGTTGAGTCGATTCTGACTCATAGTGACCCTATAGGACAGAGTAGAACTGGGTTTCTAAGGCTGTAATCTTTACAGAAGCAGATGCCACGTTTTTCTCCTGCAGAGTGGCTGGTGGGTTTGAACCACTAACCTTTCAAATAGCAGCCGAGCACTTTGCATTGTCTTAGCCTAATCCAAAACACCTGCATGTTTGCAGGGAGTAAGGAAGCCAAACTTACGACACCAGAATCCCATCCTTAATTTGTTTTGCTCCTTCATTTTCCCCAAAGGCGACAGCTGTAGGAGAGAATGCAGGATTTATAGTAAGACAATTCATATATGACAATATGAAACATATCTTTAAAAAAAATGACTTGTAATGTGTTTTTCCTCCTTGGTCCAATGGGTTGTTTATATTAATGTGGCTATAACATGTAGTATTCTGCAGATGTCAGAGCAGAAATCGCTACGATTCCTAGATTTTTTTTTAAGAATTGCTTTGTGTTTGTCCACTCATTCGATCAACATTCATTCCTTCAACTAAAAATATTTATTGAGTACCTGTGGTGTGCCAGAAGGAGCCCTTGTGGCACAATGGTTAAGTGTTGGGCTGCTAACTGAAAGGTCTGCGGTTTGAACCCACCAGCTACTCTGCGGGAGAAAGATGTGTCAGTTGACTTCCTTAAGATTACAGCCTTGGAAACCCTATGTGACAGTTCTACTCTGTCCTCTAGAGTCACTCTGAGTTGGAATCAACTCGATAGCAATGGGGTTTATGGTGTGCCAGGGACTGATGGTAGGCACTAGAGATATGAAGACAAAGACAGCATTTCTTTCCTGGAGAATGTTTACAAGCAGGCTAATCTCTTTACATTGTTATTGAATGCTACTTAAAATACCAGCTTTCATTTTTCCTAATTTCACAGAGATTTTACTGTGAACTTCTTGTTGAGGATTATGGTTTTAAAAATCTTATTACAGACTATCTGATAATTGGCATCCTGTATTTTGATTTTAAATATGCACTGGTAAAATAGGAAACTTTGGCTGAACGGTATGAACTAGAAACCTCTAGTATCTAGCTTTGTTTTCAAAGAATTCTTTGCTGCTTTACATTTTCTTTACCCAAATTGTGCTTGACCTAAATTGTATAAGAATAACTGCATTCTGTGTTCTATGTGCCAGTCTTTATTTGCATTTGTGAAGCAGAAAACTAGATCATACTTTACTGTATTTGGCTCTCAGCTGTAGAGCTCTGATCAGCAAACATTTTAATCATGCCAGATTATGTGATTGTTTGGTGACATAGATGTACAGTCACTAAGGATTAGGGTTTGTTGTTTTAAAATGGTCATCCCAGCCATCTGTATGCAGATACAGCGTTGCCTTTAGAAATCTGTATATGGATCTTTCTGAAAATGCTAAGAAATATGTTATAAAAGGATGATTTTTTTTTCAACACGACTTTCCCTAGAATAAATAAATACATAAAACAAACCTACAGTTACACAAACTGAAACATTTGTAAGTATGCCTTTAGTGGACTTCTCTACTTTTCTCTGGAAAAATGTAACCTCTAAGTACTGACACATTTTAAATATACAAGCAATTGAAAGAACATTCATCTACTTTAATCTATACATAGTTAAACTATTAGAAAAAAATGATTACATTTATAAGATTGTAACATGATATATTTATGTATAATGTCAGAAATTCAAGGAAAATATATCTTGTGTTGGAAAATACATTAAGCTCTTAGTAAGTGACTCTGTACCCCACCAGGGTCGTTGTCACCCTTGTCACCAGCATCCAGTTAAATGAGTATTGGCTAAATCTATTATGTGACAAGTATTTTTGTTTTCAGCTAACATTTATTTAATACTTCTTGTTTGATGTACTCTGGGTCTTTCATGCACTATCTCACTTAATGGCACTTTATTGTGTTTTGGCGGGGCAAGTACATGGGGTTGGTTGAATTGGTGTATAAGGCAGTCATTCATACACACAAAATAAACAGAGGTTATCTACAGTGATTATGTAGTTATCTAGTGGCAGCAGAGAGAGGACTAGGACTTATAATTCCTAACTCTAGGCCCGTGGTCTTCCACTGTACCCACTTTGTTATTTGACTGTAAATGTAGGTGTAAACATTTATTGAATTGAATTTACTAAGGATCCTCATTATGAACCTCAACTGTTTTATTGCACATAGACCTCTGTTTCAATGCTTAGTAAGGTACGGCTCTTGACCTCAATGATTAGTAGGAACATTAAATGTCCCAGGAATGCAGAAGTGGATGTAGTTAATGGTGTAACCACAGCCCCTTAGATCTCTTTTACTGCTGCTGTGAACCAATCCCCATTTCTGTGTGCAGCATGACCTGAGAAAAATATTATGCCTCTAAAGTTAGTTCTTCTACCTGAGTTTAATAGTTTGTCTCTTTTTACACTGTCAGCTTTTATTCTTTGCTACTCTCAGTATGCCTTTTTCCACCAGCCTTGTGTAACATACTCTAGAGCCTTCTGTTTGCTACTTCTGACCTGTTTGAGATGGATAAAGTAAACTTGGCACATTTATGTATACATTTAGAACGTGTAGTTCTGAGTGTGGACTTTAGTTTTCTTCAGGTGCTTCCTTTATCTCAGCTGGAGTTTGTCTTTTTCTGAGTTTTTCTGAGAAGTGACTTCAAAATAAATGTGTGCTACATGAAAGAGCCAAATAACACGAGATAGTATAATAAAGCACCAAATTATGCAGTACAAAAAGAGAAGAAAGCAAACACCATAATAAGATGCTAATTGTGCTGCACACTCTGATTGACACTGATTAGAGAGCAAACACATCAAGCCCTATTCACCCTGACACCCTTCCCTCCTCCAACCCCTTATCGTCAAGCCATTAATGTGAATCAATACGTTTTTCACCGAGAGACCACAGATGTAAATCAACTTGGTCAGAGTTTTTAGGATTTCAGGATTTGTGGGCACGTGGATACTTATTGGGTTGAAAATTCTGTCTCTTCTGGGAGTACACATAAATAAGAAGAGTTTGATCATGGAGCACACACCTGGCATGTCTCTTAGGAGTGTCTTTTATACTGTGTTGTCATAAAACATGATTCTTTCTACAGCAAACCTTACTTCTCCATCTCTGCATGCTGGTAGCCCTCTGAGGTCTGCTACACAGCACATGGCTCAATACAATAGAGAAAATATGAAAATGTGTGCACCCCCGTCCCCAGGTGCTGCCATGACCATGTAAATAAAATGCATCTGACAAATCCCCTGCTGGATGTATCCTGAAAAATACGATATGTGATTTCTTTTTCCATAAAGTTCATCAAACTCCAAAGAATCTGTTTGCAGAGAACAAGTATGTTCTACTTTGGAACAAAAATTATCTATTTTTATTTTTTTTATTTTTTAATTTTTCTCTATTTTCATTATGGTGATACATGGATTTTGGGGTCCTTGGTTGATGCAGTTGGTTACTGTGCTCAGCTACTAACCTAAAGGTTGAAGGCTTAAGTTCACCCAGAGATGCCTTGGAAGAAAGACGTGGTGATCTACTTCCGAAAAATCAGCCACCGAAAACCCTATGGAGCATGGTTCTACTCTGACACACGTGGGATCGCCATGAGTCAGAGTGGACTTAAATGTGACTTTTTTTTTTTTTTTAATCTATGGATTTAGGATGCACAACGTGGAATATGTGGCCTGAGGTCATGTTACCTTTATATATAAAACCCTGCCTTTTTACATACAAAAAAAAAAAAAAAAAAAACTGTTGCCATTGAGTCGATTCCAACTCATAGCAAC
>NW_004444128.1:3260370-3292108 GCF_000243295.1 Trichechus manatus latirostris | reverse complement strand
TGTTGCCATTGAGTCGATTCCAACTCATAGCAACCTTATAGGACAGAGTAGAACTGTCCCGTAGGGTTTCCAAGGAGCAGCTGATGGATTCGAACTGCTGACCTTTTGGTCTTAACCACTTTGCCATCAGGGCTCTGCCTTTTTACAATAGAGAGCAGTAAATTAGTGGTGTAAATAAGACTTCTGGAGGCAATCTTTACACTACTTAAGTGAACAGGGTGCTCTAGTGCCCTTAAGCACTTCAAAAGTATGTATTTATCCACAAAGAGCTAGTATGCTAATTAACACTTGTTATTATTTAGGTCATTAAACCAGCTTTCCTAGAGAACCACATAGACAGCCCTTGTTTTGTTGCAGCCCACTTTGACCTGTTGTATATTCTTAAATGGAATCAAATTTTGTTTCTCAGGAAACATTATTTGCATCACTCTAGTGATTCAGACTGGCCATCCTCATAAAGCATTTTATTATGCTCCACCACCATCTATGTGACTGAAGAGATGATGGCTGCCGATGCATATCATAATAGTGCTTCCGTTTTCCATATCAAAAACACATCACTTTATTTAGTTTCTAGGAAAACAGTGCCGTATCTTTAGCAAATGTTGTGGATTCATTGATATAAACTTAACAAAAAACAGTGTAAAGTGGAATTTCTCTTGAATGCAATATAGCCATGTCAAAATGGCCAAGTCAAAAATAACCTCATCGCTTGCTGACTCAGTCATCATTATGGGGTGGTGGCGGCGGCGGGGGGACAGACAAAAAAAATCACTTAAGCTATCTGTTATGATGTGTTTTGAGGATATCCACTTTATCCAAACTTGATCAACTTTTAACTTTAAGCTGATTCTTCATTCCATAGAGTTTCCCTGGCAAACAGAACCAACACTTCTAATTAAATGATCATCTTTTTTTCAATTTTTTTTTTTTTTTAACAAAAATGATCTTGTGGAATTGGGGTAGCTCTTTATAATAAAATTTAATGATACTTCATTGTTGTATAGAATTTTGTCATTTCAAAACCATTTTGTATTAATTTTAACTTATTATAAATAAGTACAGTATTGGGTAATAAACTTACTCCAGCCCAGTGCTGGTATAGTTCAATTTATGAGGCAGTAAAAATTATATAACACATATTGTTTTCTCATTGCCTTGGCTAAGAGGAGCCTCAGACCTAATCCTCTGCACAATTGCTGAAATTATCTTTATTTAATATAGAAACAATTGCATTTCTGTAAATAATTTAGTCTTATGTTAAGGGTCCAATTAAGTGTGACTTTTTTAATTAATCAAAGCAAATACTTTCAGGACAAATCATGGAATAAATAATAAACAAATGCATCTAATTGTGGCCTGTCTGATAAAAAGGGAAAAGATTATTAAAGTCTCTTCACAGAAGAGAAACTGGTTAAATAATAGGCTTCTTTCTTCATTATCCAAATCTAATTTATTCCTGAAAATATTTTGCACATTCCATCATTTAAAATGGGAAAAATAATAACATGGTCTCGATTCATCCAGAAAACCAACCAATTTTTCCTGATCTGATTAAAATACTTTCAAATACTTATTTAACAAACTATCAGGGGTTTTTACACAATGCAAAGCATTTAAAATACCGATTACCTAATTAATTAATACTCAATGAACTCACTGATATGTATCTTTTGGGGCAGTATGCAATAATACTGTTCAGTGTTAGATATAGATTATATTTCAACACTGCAAGGGATGTGTTCTATAAAGAAAATAAACTGTGAGGAAATCTCTATGGTAAAATACTCAACAGCTTTCCTTGTGGAGTAACCCCATTCCTAGAACTAGGGAGATGGAATAACTGTTGGCAGAAGCCAAGTAGTATACCAGGTTCCTAACCTCATGGACGAGTGCCAGGCAGGCATACAAAAAAAAAAAAAAGAAAAAAAGGTACTTCTGAGCCTTGCTGCAAAGATTCTATCATCGCCTCTTCCAAGAAAGAACACAAAGTTACAGCAACTTCAAATAAGCCATTCGTGCTGTTGCTGTGTAACAGAAGTCACAACTACTTGAATACCAGCATACCTGATGAGAATTTGCTGAAGAACATTTACCTTTTTGACAAGTTGCCCCTGCACTTGAACGGAAGGGTCCTATTCATAAAGGATGCTATTGAGACAACACTAAGGAAAAAAGTCAATATTTGTATTTCTTAAGAACCATCCAGTTAAAACACTGGCCTGATGTTTAGTAAAAGTGAAGCTTTATTGCACTAAAATATCTTATTAAACAATTAAACAAACATGAAACAACTTTCAAGATAGGGATGTTTGGAGTCAGTGCTCTTGAATAGACTAAGTCATCTGATTGTGCTGACTGGAACCCTGTGGCTAAAATGATTATTTGCATATCCTCTTCCAGTCTGCAGAAGCTCTAGCCTACTTTGGTATGCATTTCTATACCATAGAACAGAAAAAAGGGATAATGGCAAAATTCAGAGCTCAGAAAGATACCATTGTAGCATCCTTTCCTCTCAAGTATATATTATCTTTAAATCCTCACCAAAAGTCATGGTAACACATTTAAAAGTGTCATTAACCTTTGTGTTCGTTTGAGCTATTTTTAATTTTAGAAATAGTCACTGCATGCATTTGTGAAAAATATATAAAAAATGAAAATTATATAAAATCCTTCTCTTTAAAAAAAAAAAGCAATCTGTAGCTCCTTTATGCTGAAGTATCCCATTTTATCTAATGCCTTATTGTTTAGTTGTCCAGTTACCTGCAAGTGTTCTAGTTCATCATCAGCTATTATCTGGTTACAAAAATTTGCACAAATACACACAGGCACATGCACAAGTCTAGAAATACAAACTCTACTTAATGATTCTCCTACTTCGATCCTGCTTCCCCAGTTTCTGATTCATGTTCAGGGCCTTTGAAATATGGTTTATAGAAGATGTTATTGTAGTAAGTTATAGATAATCCCTCTTCATACTATAGTACATGTATAGTATCAAACAATTTGTTTTTCCCTGAAGAGGAATCTTGCTTATGTTCTTTATCATAATCAACAAGCAATTATTGAATGCCTCCTATTAGTATTGTAGTATAGGGGGTACTACAAAACCTATCAAGCATAAGACTATACAGAAAAGACTAGATGAAAACTGATTATTTTAACCCTGAGAAATTAAATACAATTAAAAAGCTAGTAGATAACCAGTCTAGAAAACTCTTCTTTGTGTCTAGAGGGAAGTACTTGCAATGATGGGGGGAGTGGTATATCATCTTAGTAAAGCAATTTGTTTAGTAAAGTCATCCAGCAAAACACCCACAATGTAGAGATGGGATTGGTAAAATTTGGTAACTAGATTGAAATGGCTGTTGTCAACATATAGTACAGGAAGAAGAAAAATGAAGAGTGGTAGCCTGTATATTTCCTTCAAAATTGGTCCATCTGTTTATTATTGGGTGGCATCCGCTTAATTTTACATAGTCATTTGCCACTTTCCAATATTATTAACAGAGGATTTTTCTTACCTGTTTACTGATAAAAATGAAGCCTAGTGCCAAGAGAAGCATTGGTAGATAATGGTGTAGTAATTGATTTTCTGGAACAAATATTGACTTGGATGCTTATGAGTATCCATTCTGATCAGGATGTGTTTAAGCAGGTTTTAGCACAATGACTCTGAATTTGCCCATAGACTCACTTAATAAAGACTCTAAAAATGAAACCGTATTTTAAAGAAAATAAGTGGTTCAAACGTCATTTCAAATTTATAAACCACCTCTCCAGTGTCATTTCACACATGAAAAATCAGTAATAGAATCATTTGGGGAATTATTATTTCATATAGATTTTAACTTGGAATCTTCTTCTTGGTCAGTTTTGGAAAATAGGATATAAAACTATCTTTCTGGAATAGTTGAGATGAAGCTCTGATAGACTAGATAATCTTTATTCCTTCCAAATCATTCTTTTCGTATTGTGATCTCTCTTCCAGAGCCTGTTAGGAAAGTCATTAACTTAAGTCTTGGTTGATGTAATTACACAGTTGTGAAATAGTGCATCTTATATACTATTCTTCTATATTTTGTCAACAAGGCCTCACTTTATCAAAAAACTAAGATATGTAGCCTTTACTTCAAAATAGCAGTTCCAGAATAAGACGAGCTTAAGCATAAATGAAAAATAAAAGTAGTCATTCCCTTAGGACATGTTTGCTATAAAATGTATTTTCAAGTCAGTTTGACTCAGTGGAGGATTAGAGAAAGAAAGCAGCTCTGAACCAAATGTGAAGATTTGATGCCAGTGAACCATGATCGATGATAATTTTGGCAAAATAAAATCTAAGCTATATACTTTAGTGAATTATGTAAAATATGAGTTGGCTAATTACGAACAGCTCATTACTTAGCAAGGAGAACAGGAAAAAAAAGTGCTCTTATTTACAGAGCACCTTAAACGTCTTTTCAGTATGTATTTTACTTTCCTTTTTACACACCCACAAACACCATTTCACTTCTAACTATTGGCACTTTTGTGCTTTCTAATTTGAAATATCCACCATGAGGATGTTATTACCTATTTTTTTAATAGTAAAATTTTAAAAGGGTGCCCATACCTCTGGCTACAACAACGGGTTCAGAAGTTGACGTGTGATCCAGGTAAAACCAATAAGACTTAGTGAAGCTTCTGTAAGGGCTGTATTGAGAGAGGGACCACATTTTCAGCTGCGCTTTAACCTGAGACAAATACAGCTCTTAACTTGCTGGTAGCACACAAAGCCTGAAAACAAATCTAGACCTGAAGACACAGAGCCAACAAATGGGAGGATCCAAATCCTGATGAATTCAGTTGAGCTCCTGCATCAGTCCTGGGACTTGTTGAAGTCTCCCCTACTCCCAGACTTTTTAGTTAGGTGTTCATGTCTCCCTCATTGTTTAAGTCCCCTAGATTGTATTTTCTGTCACTTGCATCCAAATATTTTCTCGCAACCCAAGGGGGTTCTCCAGCCAGCCCTGATCCCTCCTCTTGTGCTGGCCCACTAAATACTTACTTTCCAGTGCCTCAGCTCTCTCCTTTGTAAAAGGAAACCAACAATATCTACTCTGCGAGTTTTAAAGATTAAATGGAACAATAAATATAACAATATAACTTTTTTCCTATTACACTGTAGTACAAAACTATCACATTACCTGATTTTGCTAAATGAAATGTAGCCCTGAGTATTTGTTTGTTTGTTTGTTCTTTACTTAGGTGACAGTGATCCATTTACTTAAAAAAAAAAAAAAAAAAAAAAAACAACTTGCCATCGAGCCGATTCCAACTCGTAGCGACACTATAGGATACAGTAGAACTGCCCCATAGAGTTTCCAAGGAGCAGCTGTGGATTCGAACTGCTGATCATTTACTAGGAACAGAAATACTCCCAGATATCCATCATTAACGGGGGCCATTTTCCATCTTTAACATTGCAGTAATGTCCAAAAATACCTAAGAAGGAGTCTCTAGCCTTCAGCCCATCACGGATGCCACCAAAAACCCCATTGTCAAATCCCTTATGGTGAATCAAAGGCAAGTATCCAAGCCTCTATGCCAAATGTTGCCACCAACACCTTTGTCTGCAGCTTCTAAGACTATGGTATTAAGATGTTGAAACTTCCAGGCACTAAATAAACTCAGTCCAGCAGAAGTCTTGCTGCCTCCAAGGAGGTTTCCACCTGGAACCCTGCTACTTATGGGATTTTTCGCCACATCCCTTTCTCAAGTCCTTGCTGCTCTGGAGAATCTTCCTTATTTTTCAATCCAATAGCTCCCGTTCCTCAATTCTATCCCTTCTTTCTCAAAAATATCCACCGTCAAGAACCTGGGTAGAGCTGCATAAGAGGTGCCTAACAACTTCTGTTTTGTGCCTGAGAAAACAAAAATCGATAACAACCACTGAGACAACAGGCCAGAACTTTCTGGAAGTGAGAAGGGCAGAGTTGTACTTTCATTCATTCATTTCATTGTCTGACATCCACTTAATTTTACATAGTTACTCACCACTTTCCAATATCATTAAAAAACCTATTGCCGTCGAGTCGATTCCAGCCTGTAGGACAGAGTAGAACTGCCCCACAGGGTTTCCAAGGAGCAGCTGGTGGATTCAAACTGCTGACCTTTTGGTTAGCGGCGGTAGTCCTTAACCACTGTGCCACCAGGGTTCCACCAGCAGTAAGCAGGCTTTTTCTCACCTGTTTTACTAATAAATATGAAGCTTGAGGCTAAGAGAAGTGTTACCAGATAACAGTGTAGCAATTGATTTTATGGAACCAATACTGAGTATAGATGCTTATGAATTATCTATTCTGATCATGAAGGTATTAAGCAGGTTTTTGAGCAATGCCTCTGAATTAGCCTAGAGACATGATAGACCTTCAACACCACCTTCTTCCAACTTTTAAGAACAGAGAAGCTGTGGTGCTGCCTTTCTCTCCCTCTATCCAGCAATTGAATTTATTTATTAATCTATTTAAAGTGTCTAAAGGGCAGCAAGAATCTATTTTGTTTAACGGGAAAAGAATGTTTACTTTGCAAAGGTTAACATGTCACTCTAGGACAATCCTTAAATCCTGCTGATGAATGAAAAATACCAGTATTTGGATGTCAAAATAAGTCCTGGCTTAATTTGCTTCTCAAAATCCCAAATTGTTTTCCTTTCTGGCTGCCTAGCACTTGCTGAATGTTGATTATCAAAATAAAGATATATTTTCCTGTATCCTATGATGACATACTGTTTGAATGTCAAAGTGCTGGGCATTCTTGACCTTAAACATGCTGTGCATCTCTGTGGATTTAGGAGGCAGTATAACCATACAACATTCTATTTCTTCTCTTTTCCCCGTGGTACCAGTGATTTTTATACCAAAAACAGCAAGTGGTCAAAAGCTAAAATAGATTAACCAGCATGGTCCTTCTATACAGATCGCTGATTTGTAGGATATCCATTCAGTGGTGGGGGACAATGGTGATTGTTGCCAGAGAATTGCATACATTTAAGAAATAGACACATTGCTGAAATTGGTAACTTTTAAGGCTCTGCTAACATTGTGTGTAGGGTTAATTTCATGGCTTCTGTTTATTTGTTATTTGGAGGACAATTATAAAACAGTATCTGCTGCACCTTATAGATAGTAACACTAAAGGGATGGACAGTCGTTTTGTATTTAACGCTTCACTATCCTAACATATTGGAAGAACTAAATTCTATAGTAGTACATGATGCTCCACCCATGTCAAAATTCCTCATCCCAATTCTATAAAACATATAAACTAAGAAATAAGGTTTGTGAAATATTCTACTCCTTGTGACTCAAAGACACAACCGCATCCTTTACTACTTCTTTTGCTATGGCAATTAGGCCATGAGTTTTCGCTATGTTTGCAGCCATCGTACAGAAGCCAAAATAAGCTCTGCAAACCCCAAGTGAATTTGGATAATGTTGATAGCCTGCCCAGCTTCACGGAGGCAATTTTGGGTGATACAGGATCACATTTATAATGTACTCTAACACTTCCCTCTCTGGCTTAGAAGACAGAGTGATTCCTGGACAGGAATATGTTTGGCATTTCTTTACTCTTCTTCTCCTGCTATACCAGTTTCCTTTTCTCCCCTAAACCAATTTGCCATTATTTCTGGAAAAGGCATACTAGGGAATCCAGTGCAAGTCAGCAAAATCTGGACACTGAAATGGGCCTAGAAGGTAGTGAACAGTGAATAGCTAGATCCACTAATGGTCTTGATATATATTGCCTCTTATTTTGCAGACCTTTCTGTTGGTGTGATTATTTGATTCATTAAAATATATTAACCCAGGAGCTTGGGCAAGACCATGTAATATTTTGTGCAAGCTAACACAATTGTTAAAAATCTTTGGACTTTTGCCAAACTTACTGTTTCTCACTGTTTATTATAGTAGACAACCATCACCAAAGGTTTGTTTTGCCAGTGGCTAATGGCCAATGATTTCATTAATGCTGAGGGAAAATGGCTGTAATTTTATGTAATTATCTCTGTCTCAGAAATACATCTTCTTAAACCATTCCAGTGAAATGTATATTTTTCTCTGCGACAAAGGAAGTAGGGCCAGTGTTGAGGATATCATTTGGAGACCAGGAATCAGAGAGAAGAGACATCACAGTTAATTATGTTAATTCCCAGAATTTTTACCTGATCCAGGCCTTGGATTTAATGTATGATGTGGCACATTCATAAAAGATGGATAATCAAATTGAAACTCTACATACTGTGTAGCTATTGATTGGCTGTGGAAAAAAATAGGAGGTTTCATTATTTAAACATTGATTTACAAATGTATATATCTGAATAAAATAAATCCTACTGTCTTTATTCTGCATTATCTTAAATTCGTTCTTTCCACTGTGCATTTATACAGTGGCATTCTCAGCTTATTTCGATACAATACTGTGACTGGGGAAACAACCACCCCCTCTATCTCCAACCTATGTTACAGTTCTTAGCTGAGACTACTATACTCACTTTTTAAAAATAAGTTCAGTCTGTATTTAAACCAGCCATGGAGTTATATATATTTTTCTGAAAATAAGCGTGTTGACCTTCAATGAGGACCAGCAAGTTACAGTTAAGGTTACACTGAGGGATGTTAATTAGCATTGTCCAAGAAACTTAGGGAGGCAGAGATTGATCTTTGTACTTAGAGTGGAGTAGTTGGTTTTAACAGAATTTATAACTATAATGTCCGATAATGTAAGGACATTCTTCTAATTTATTTATTGTTTTTCTTTTGCAGGAGAAACATGCACTTACTTAAAAGCAAGGAAATTGTTTTTCCTGGTCACAAATATTGTCATGATATAAATTGGGCTTTGTAAGGGAAGTCTTATTTCTGATAATAACTATATAGTACGAAATAAACAGAAACAGAGAGTATAAAGCTTTCTGTAATACCATTAAGTGATTTTTAACCCATAAAGCCACTGCACAATACTTATAGTCTAAAGTTGAAGAATCATTTACAGGCAAAGATTAATCGGGTACATTTAAACTGATCCTAAACCTGGCTGGAGAAAGAATGAGAGCTTCTGAGATAGTCCGGAAAACAGATTCTGGAATTCTTCACACTCTTTCCTCCACCCTATGCATCAGCCTCCAACCAACTGAGATTTAGTCTCTATGTTTTTGACACTCTTCCTTTGGGATGTAGTTCAAAACTCCTAGCCTGGCAGCAAGGCCCTTCCTGCCATATGTAGATTATGTTTATAGGCCTCATCACCCGTAAATGTCCAATTTCAGCTACAGCGAAGTTTTCACCAACTCTTGAGTATACTCTGCCCTGAGGTACCTTCCCACCTCTTTGCCCTACTATTTCCATTGCCAGGAATTCCTTTTCCTCTTCTTCACCAGAAAAAAGCCTCTGTTTCTTTATTTGTGTATGTATTTATTTATTTTGGTGAAAATATACACAGCAAAAGATATGCCATTTCCACAATTTCTGCATGTATAATTCAGTGGGATTGATTACATTCTTCAGGTTGTGTAACCATTCTCTCTGTCCTTTTCCAAATTATTCCATCACCAGTAACATAAACTCACTGCCCCCTAAACTTCGCATCTAAGCTATCAAGTTTCTATTGTCAATTTGATTCCACATAGATAAATTCTTTTAAAAAGCACAATGCTCAAGGCAGACATACTTTACTAATAAAATTAAACTATTGTTTGGTTCAAAGAAGACTTCAAGGGATAGTTTGGGTTTGAGGTTTAAGGTTTAAAGATTATCTCAAGGCAATAGTTTCATGGGTTTATCCAGCCTCAATGACTCCAGAAAACCTGTATTCCATTGAGAATTTTAAATTCCATTCTGCATATCCCCTCGCTTTTTATTATGATTCTTCTATAGAATCTTTGATCAAAATGTTCAGTAATGGTAGCCGGGCACCATTCTGTTCTTCTGGTCTCATGGCATAGGAGGCAGTTGTTCATAGAAGCAACCAGACACACATTCCATTTCTTCCTTAAGTTCCTGACGCTCCTGCTTCCTTTGCTACTACAGGTGAATGGGGACCAATTGTTGTAGTTTGGATGGCCGCTTGAAGGCCTTCCTTTCTTACATGAACTTTCACCTCCTCTGTGAAGCTTCAATCAGCTCCTCCTTTGAGTATTAGCTGCCACTTTCTTTGAGCTCCCACAGTAGCTGGGTGAAAATTTGCTGACAAGCTTATCTCCCCAATCAAATTGTGAGTTCCTCAAGAAGAGAAATTTGATAATCATTGTCTCCATATAGTCTTATACTGCTTGGCATTTATTGATTCCATTTTATTTTGAAGGAATGAATGAATTCTAACATTCTTCTAAAATGTAAATGATACGTTCTCCTTTATCTTGATTTATCATACTAATCAACTCAATTCTTCAATTTTTTCCATTAACTTTATCACTTTGAATTTATTTATTTTTCTTTTTCTTATTCTCTCTTTTCTATTGAATGTCAGTAGGAGTTTTTCTTCAGGTATTTTGATGACACAATTTGATATAAATGGTTGTGTTAAGCACCTTGTAGTCTACTTGCTAATGAATATGATGCTTGTCTACCTGGAAACAAACTATGCATCCTTTCCAAGAAACGGCATAAAAATAGAAGAAAACTGGGCTATATGACATGAAAAACAACTGAGGATTATTTTAAAATTTTTGTTCTAATGTTTGGCCAAACCCAGTGTTAACTTATAACAATAGATAATACTAAATCATTAACAGGAACTGGCTAGTAGATTTAGTTTGTTGGTAGATGTGTTACACAGTGAGCACCCTTCAGGGGCAAAACCTCACATTTCTAATCCCCAAGTATGAAGTCCACCGCTTCTGCCATGCTGAGGCTTATGTAAACTGCTCCATTAGCCTTTGTTTTATTAACAGATGTTGTGTGTCTCTGACACAATTCGAAACACTAATATGACCATTCAGAAGGAAGATTGAAGGTATCAGAATAGATTATCCACTCCCATAGACAGCTATACAAGAATTTTACTTTATTTTGTTTGCTACTTTGTTTCTGACCACTTTCCTACTTCTTCATTACATTTCAGGAAATGTTAAGGGTGCCTCATACCATAGCTTGCTTTAATGCTAGTGTTAGGATAGAATGCCAATGCCTTTATTAACGTATTTGAGGAAAAGAAATGGTGGCATTTCAAATAAGCAAACTTTCATAGTAGGTGTGATGTGGTGGAAATTATCATTTTCTGTTTGTGAAGTTATGACAAATGGTCAATTGTGATGATTTCTGTCTATCACTATATTGTACTATATGTCAATAATGCTCACAGGAGCTATTGAAATGTTTATGGATCTTTGTCCCTACATTAAATGACCCCAGATGTCTATTTTTTAAATATTTATTTTCTTTGTGTGGTTCCCTTGTTCAATCTTGTCTATCACTATCAGTATGTTAACTATCTCTGCTACCCATTTTCACTGGCTGGTCTATAGGAGTTCCAGTTCCTGTGATTTTTCTGAATCATTTATTTTTTGAGATGGGAAAACAGATTTACTTGTTAAAATTGACTATAAAATAGAAGTGAGTAGATTCAGAGTAAGAACAGGGTGAGCAGGCAAGGGTAAACAAAATCCCAAATACCTACAACTTTCTAATCTACAAGTCCCTAATAACTCTCTTTTTAAGTAGAAGAAATGTCAACTATAAAATGGCCACTCAAATATAGACAAACTTAATTACAAATCACTTATGTTTATTGTTTTCTGTGTGGAGTTATTTTAAAGCATTTATGGAGAAGAATCAATATCAAGTAAACATGCATTTACTTACAAACTGAACATTATTTTAAACCTAGAGGATTAAGGCCAAAATGGAATTATATCAACTATTGGGTTTTCACTATTGTGGTTGGCCACTTTAAAAAAAAATTCAGTAACTTTTTCTTTTAAGTGTTGGCAACAATAAGCTATCAATTTTTTTTATATGAAAGCATGCCATTTCTGTATAAACATCAGGCATTTTATTTTAGGTGCAAGATGTTTTAATTGAAAGATATGAAGTGATTTTACCCATTTATGTTAAAGCTGTTCAAGGCATGCCATATCCTTTACTTGTTTATTTGTTACAGACTACTTTCATTTTATTAGCCAATCATCCAGGTTGAAACGTAATTTTTAGAATTGCACCCCTTGCAGGCACTTCTGAAAATAAAAGTGTCAGCTTATTAAGATTTTTAGGCCTAAAGCATCAATTACACCAAACATAACATCTGAGGGAGCAGTTTTATGGAATGCTGTAATCTGCACACTAATATATGTGACATTATACCAGTGATATAAAGATCACATGACTGTTTGGCAGTTGAAAGGCTTTTGCCGCAATGTTCCAGAAAGTAGGTGTCTCTTGTGACATAGTAGATATGTTTCTGAAAAGCATCAAAATTGATCTATGAAAAATTCTATTAATTCTGCGACCTTGAAACAATTATGAGGTCTGTGTTCGTTTACTTGCACAGTATAGCCATACTTACTGATAAAATGTTGAAAGAATGCCATTCTGCTTAGAAAGTAGTTGTATCCTCAAGCCCCTAGAAAGCCCTCCTCCATCATTTTCCTGGCTGCACCAGTTCTTTGTAAAACCTCTTTGATCTTCCCAAGATTCACGAAATAAAGGGCAGAGAGCCTTTGGGACCCAATTCTTGTGCTAAAGCCAGTGTCCGGTCTGATTGGTTGGTGCCCTCATACTTGTTAAGTAGTTTAAATATCACCTCTGCGTGCGACCTCTCTGGTTCAGTGTGCTCCCCATAAAATGAAGAATTGGGACAAGACGGTGATCTCTGAGTTTTCTTAATGCATATTTTTAACTAAAAGTATAATTCACTTAAAAATATGCATTGAGAGAGGTGGAGCCCACATGGCCCCTAGACAGCCGTACCATGCTGTCCCTCTGCAGCAAAGATCTGAAAAACTAAGTAAAACAGACACAAACATCAATCCTGGAACCCTAAGCATCAAATGAGGGGATAAAGAACTAGATCAAACACTGAATGGAAGAAGAAACTGATGGAAAACAGAGAACAAGAGAGATACAGAGTGGAGGTCCCCTGCCAACGAACACCTCACAGCATTGCCATCTTGGAAAACAGCCAGCAATAGCCCTTGACAGGGGGTACTGGAAGGCAACTTCACAGAGCTCCCAACAGCAGACAGAGCACCTAATAACAGAGAAACACACTTTCCCTTCCCTAACCCTTCTGCCCCATATGCCACCTCCCTCCCCTTCCCGCCAGCTGTTGATGCACCCTGCCCCCACCTGCTGGCTACTGCCAGACCTCTCCCCCATTTTTTTCTTTCTCTCTCTTTTCTTTCTCCTCACACATAGCCCCATATGCCACCACCACCTTCCTGCCTGCCTCTGCCACACCACTGTGGCTAGAGTGTCCCTGGTGCTCAGGCCAGCTGCCACACTGGGTTCATACTGCCTTTCCTCTCCTGCCACTTGACCAGGTACTGAATTGTGGGATGCGAGCCCGTACTACTTCCTATCAAACACCTCTGCCCATCTGGCAAGGGGCGTGAATACTCCTAAATTGCCTGACCAACATCAAGAGGCAGACAGCACCCACCAAGTCCACCCTCAGCCACTTTGCTAAGCCAGGGAACATGCCCGCAGACGAGCAAGCAGTAAACAATGTCTGGCCCACCCACCCTGACATATCAAAACAAAACAAAAAAGCAGGATGAAAAAAAAGAAATACAATCAATAAATAAAGAAAACCACAATACCTTAATGTCTCAGATACAGCAGACAATATCAAAACATATAAAAAAGCAGGACAAGATGGCTCCAGAAAAATGACTAAAACAAAGAATCAGACAATCCAGTGGCAGAAAAGACAGTGGAACTACCTGATATGGAATTCAAACAACTAATATTTAGGGCTCTACAAGAGATTAAGAAAGAGATCAACGAAAACACAGACAAAACCAAGGAAAACATAGACCAAGCAATAGAAGAATTCAGGAAAATGATACAAGAAGAAAATGTCAAATTAAATCAACAATTACAAATCATACAGAAATAGCAACTAGAAATCCAAAAGATAAACAGTAAAGTTTTGGAAATGGACAACTCAATAGAAGAGTTTTAGGAGCAAATTTAAAAGAATGGAAGACAGAATCAGTGAGATGGAAGACAAATCCACACACACCACTCTGAGGAAAACTCAGAGAAAAGAATAAAGAAAAATGAAGAAAATTTAAGAATTATGTGGGACACAATCAAGAGCAAAAATTTGCCCATGATCAGAGTTCCAGATGAGGGGGAGAAAATGGAAAACACAAAGAAGATTTTTGAAGATTTGCTGGCAGAAAACTTCCTAAATATCATGAAAGATGAAAAGCTGACCATCCAGCAAGCTCAATGAACCCCATATAGGATAGACCCCAAAAGAAAGTCACCAAGACATATCATAATCACACTTGCCAAAACCAAAGACAAAGGAAAAATCCTGACAGCAGCTAGAGAAAAGCAAAAAGGCACTTACAAAGGGGAAACAATAAGATTAAGCTCTGATTACTCAGCAGAAACTATGCAGGCAAGAAGGCAATGGGATGACATATATAAAACTTTGAAAGAGAAAAAACTGCCAACCAACAATAATATATCCTGCAAAACTTTCTCTCAAATATGATGGCAAAATTAGGACATTTCCATGTAAACAGAAAAAAAGGGAGTTTGTAAAAATCAAACCAAACTTACAAGAAATACTAAAAGGAGTCCTTCAGTTAGAGAATCAACAACATCAGACAGCAACCAGAGTCTAGGACACAGAAGGCTCTGTGGGATTTCACAAAGTGAAGATGGAAAGGTGGACAGAAACCAAAGCAGTTCCACCTAGAGGGATTTTTTTTTTTTTAAATCAGAACTTGAAGGCAGAGTAGTACAATGGGATTTAGGGGCTGGTGCACAGCAGAGCTCTGCAACAGAAGAGTCTGCATGGACAGTCAGTACTTTCTAATATGTTCACCACTAAGCACAAATAGCCACATGTGGCTAGTGTCAGCTATATTGAACTGTGCAGGTAGGAGCATAGTGCTAATGTTAAGAAGGAAGTGAAGAAAATCCTGCAAAAGCACATTGGAGCCCTAATCTTTGGGTTAAATGGTCTGGACATATATTTTATGTGATAGCCACTGTGGGGATGGGAGGGGCATAGTTGGTTTATGGCAGGGCCATAATGCAATCAACACAGCACTTTTAATGAATTCCTCTAGTTGGATGTGAATGGCAAATTGGAGGAGGGCAAGGAGGTAGGAACGTGAAGTTGGTAATTACAGTCTAGGATAGAGGTAGGAGGAATGATGCCAGTAGGCATGGAGAGGTGCCACATGTAAAATGAGCCATTTATTTTAAGAAACCTTAATGAGTTTATCAAGAATTAGCTTTTTCCTAGTTTGTCTGTTTTGTAAATCTAGATTTTCTCTGTAATTTCTATGTGTAGAGCTCTATACTTGTGAGACTACTTATAGTGATTATTTTTTGAAAATGCAGGATACTTCAGCAATGTGACTGTTATATTTTCCTTACATGTGCAAGAATATTGCTGTATAGGACATTAAACCAATAAAATATAATTATTATATTATTTTACTTTTCCCCTCAACTCTTCTTCATGGTTTCTGTGATGGTTACAATGCGTTAAGTGTTTAAAATGAAGTTCTCTATAGTCATGGTCTCATAAACTGGCTGTTTCTCATTGTAATTGAGTTAAACATTCATGTGCAGACATTGGGTCTGCTCATCAGTGCCTCTGTTATCTGTAGTATGTGTCACTACGTTCATAAACACCTGGGCCTTTGTGAATAATCTTGGCTCATTGTGATGCTCATGGTAGGAGGGTTCTAGCCATCTAGAAGACTCATTGGCAGAGATAACACAAGTTGGGCAGGGAACAACTCAGGAGGTGGCTTACTTGGCTCAGCAACAGCAATTCTGGGCACCAAATGTCACATCAGCAGCCTAGTATGTTAGCCAGAATGTCTGATTAAGCATCATGGTCTTTACGAAGATATCATTGAGATGATATTTCATGAGGACTAATGCCAGGGAGTCTGAACAGTCTTAAGAGTTCCAACAGAGACAGCACTCATTAATTAAGAGAAACATGAGGCTACCCAGTTGCCAACATGTACATTTTTTTTTCCCCTTTCAAGGATTTGTTCTTTTTGCGTATTTGCATTTTCATGGAACTACAGAAAACAAAGACAGTTAATTTGAGATTACATGTGTTTCTATTTTGGTAATGCAAGCAAATTGGACTGTATTTTTCCTTGCCAAAATGTGTCTTTAGAGAAGATTATTCTTCTTCTGCTCTGAATAGGTTTTGGACTTCGGCAAAAATACAAACCTTTATCATTTCTGGTCACCATGTACGGAAACCCACGTATTCTAGATTTGTTATTCCAATTGAGAATGCTTTAAGCACCCTGTTTTAAACTACTGATATTCCCAGAGAGGAGATAGTATAGAAAAGTAAACAATGATAAAGCTGAGTTTAATTCCTGGCTTTACCAATTATTAGCTATGGAATCTTTTAACCTATTTATTTAACCTATTTTAACTCACTTCCCTTATTTATTATTTATAAAATGAGGATAAGAAGTTTTATCGCATACAGCTATTGTAAAGATTAAATGTGGAAACTATATGTAAACTACAGTGAAATTTTGCTTCTGTCTTGCCTTAGGAATTCACATGTTACTCTTGAAATGGCAGCTCCCAGAAGACAGGAAGTTAAGAAATGAAAAATCACCCTAACAACATTAGAAAGAGGCTCACCTCATTATAAAGACGCATCCCTTTGCAACTCAAACATTGTAAACCTTATAACCTAGTCAATAACCCTTATAGCGTAACATAGAAAAGCTTTGTGGAAATTTATCTTTCCATATCTCTGTGAAAGGAAGATACATTTTTCCTGGGGAAATTTGATTAATGGGAGCCAATTTCCTTTTTTTTTTTTTTTTTAAGTAAATTCATATTGCTCATTTCCTCTTGAAGAATGTTGACTTCTTGGAGAGCATTCTTTTTAACTTCATGTATGGGAGTTTAGAGATGGTTAGGTGAGAGGGTTCTGAAACTTTGGAGTTCAGGAAAGTTTTAACTGAGTAAGAATAATTCACCAAAAGAGGAAATAAGAACAATGCCTTTTGATGTCTAAGGGGTACCATTTACTCTTTATATTTTTTTTTGCTGAGAAAACTTTCTATGACCTGGAAAACTGAAAAGCTATGCCAATAAGAAGACCAGTCAGCTTGGCTTGGTGCATTATTAGAGCATTTTAGTTCACTGTTTAACACACCATTTTATGTGTATCCTTTTTTGTGTTTCCCCTCCAATGTGGACAGCCTGCCCACTGTATGGGGTCATTTGCTAATGTACTAGAAAACTTCAATGTAGTTATTGCAGATACTTCAAGGAAAAAGGATGAGTGTGCCTTAATTAGTTTGCAGTAAAAAAGAGGTGCTCTAAATAAATTCAGTGAGTGCAGATTGAAAAGTAGGCAGCTGGAGGTCTCATTAAGCATATATTAGCTTGTATTAGCGCACTGCAAATCTGTCTGTAGTCCTTCCTTCTCACTGTGTGAAGGTATGTCTGCTGAGGTATAAAGCCTACATCCTTCAGCCTCCCCCTCTATTTTCGTTTTCACCTTGGTAGCTACAAGTATATAATCTCAGTTTATAGCACTGGTTACTAACGTACAACATATCAGTATTTTTTTCTAAGCAATTATAGGAACATGGACATGTCTCCTTGCGTAAAGTAAGGAAGTAATTACCAGAGCTGTCTTTATTTTGTTTGGTACTATACATTCACAGGACTGGGCAACGTTTTGTTCTGTTATACATAGGATACTATGAGTTGGAGCCAACTTGACTGCACCTAACAACAACATATATGCGTATTCCGTGGATAGTCTGTGTCATGGATTGTGTTGTGACCCCCCAAAAATGAGTGTATCAGTTTGGCTAGGCCATGATTCCCAGTGTTGTGTGGTTGCCCTCCATTTTGTGATTGTAATTTTACATGAAAGAGGATTAGGGTGGGAAAGTAACACTACCCTGACCCAGGTCACATCCCTGATCCAATGTAAAGGGAGTTTCCCTGGGGTGTGGCCTGCACCACCTTTTATCTTTTGTAAGAGATGAAAGGGAAGCAAGTGGAGAATTGGGAACCTCATACCACCAAGAAAGCAGTGCCGGGAGCAGACTGTGTCCTTTGGACCTGAGGTTCCTGCGCAGAGAAGCTTGCAGACCAAGAGAAGATTGATGACACAGACCTTCCTCCAGAGCCGACAGAGAAAGTGTTCCCCTGGAGCTGATGCCCTGACCTTGGACTTGTAGCCTACTGGACTGTGAGAGAATAAACTTCTATTTGTTAAAACCACCAACTTGTGGTATTTCTGTTAGAGCTGCACTAGATGACTAAGACAGTCTGTGTTATTCAAGTCCACATCTTATAGTGGTCAGAGCTATTTCTTTGAAAATGACTCTGAATAGTACTGACTGATTTTCTTTTTAAATGATAAATCTACCCAAATTTTATACCGAGCCGATGTCTCCAGAATTGGTACTTATTTTCATTAGCCTCTAAAGACTAGTTGAGGGGTAAGGAGAACAGCAAAGTCCATGTAGTATGAAAAAATTTTGTAGTAGTAACCCCATCAGTAGTAGTGAGTATTCTTTTACTTCAAATATATGCAAATCATCTTACTGGTTTTTCTGCTTTTTTTTATTTTTATTTTTTAAATAACCAAATCAAAAACCAAACTCGTTGCCATCAAGTCAATTCCAACTTATAGCAACCCTGTGTACATGATGGGTCAAATTGGAAGATACAGGGAAGATCATAAGCAGCTTTGATGCCTACGGCTGGACTGGCCTTTCCAAGTACTCCCTGCTATTACTCTTCACTATGTATAGGTGTTGGAGAGTGGAATGGGTGATTATATACTATTTTTAAACTTGTAAGAATAAGTCCCTGAAATGTTTGGTCTCTCCTAGATTCCGGTCTCAGAGTCAATTGAGGTGCCCTGATCTTTTCTTTGAAAACACCCTGGAGTTGTAAATATTTCCTCTAAACAACTTAGAAATACTTTCCATATTTTCACCTGTATAGGGGTTCTCCTCCTTTTTACATAGCTTGTTTTACATAGCTTGCTTTTTTTTATTGTGTTCTGCAAATACACTTGCCTCTTCCAATAAATCCCCTTTTCTGCTTACAGTATTTATTACTTATTTATTATTTATTGGTCTCTTCCAGTAAATTTCTTTTCAGCTTAAGGTAGCCAGAGTCTGATTTTGCTACTCGTAACCAAAACAACTGTAACATATTAAAATAGAATATTTTACTCTTATTCATTAACTACTTAGAAACCCACCTACCCTTTCCACCAGGTTTCACTGGAGGCAATACAGAGGAGTACACAGAATTAGGCTTTTTTTCGGTCACTATTCTCTCTCATGTATGTTTAGCATTTAGTTATGCTGCTCAATTTTTTACCTTCTGTTTGGGCACTAATCTTTGTTTCCTCCCCCTTCCCTGTTTATTATGAGTAATATTCCATATTCTAGTTTTGAAACCGGGTCTATGTAATGATTGTATTTCAATTCTTGCAATTGTTTGTGTATTTAATGGTAGGCTTTTCTTAACTTCCATGTGTCATTTAAGGCAAATGAAAATAACATACATTCCTTTTGAAAATAAAAGGCTCCTCATCTTTTCTTAAAGAAACTAAAGTTGTTTTATATGGCTTAGTTTTGAAAGCAGTAATTTAGTGTTTCCATAAAGAACAAAGTTGCTCTCTCTAGCTAATGGTACTTTTTTTTTTTTCTGCTGCTGTTATAACTCTGATTTTGAAATTTATATCAGAGTTATGGAAATGGAACATTCTAAATGGTCTCTGCCCAAATTAAGTGTTTTCATTAAATGAAATTACTAAAAATTCTTCACATAGAATGCTTTTGTAACTCTGTCTACTAAACCTTGTGAAAGAGGAGACAAGAGAGGAAGCTTATAGGAGAGACATGTTATTGCTTTGTACTTTATTCACATATTGATTAGAAAGAGAAAGCACATGATTTCATATGTAAGCTAATTGGAAACCTGTTTTCCACTTAAATCTAGATCCTGGCAACAAGTCTTGGCATATAGATATAGAGCATATGGGAGCTTGTTTAGTATCTGAGGATCATACTACTCACCTTTCTTTTTGTTGCAAGACTTCACTTGGAGTTATTTGATGGATACAGATTGTTGTTGTCGTCAGGTGCCGTTGAGTCAGTTCCAACTCATAGCGACCCTATGTACAACAGAATGAAACACTGCCCAGTCCTGCACCATTCTCACAATCGTTGATATGCTTGAGCCCATTGTTGCAGCCACTGTGTCAATCCATCTCGTTGAGGATCTTCCTCTTTTTTGCTGACCCTCTACTTTACCAAGCATTATATCATTCTCCAAGGACTGACCCCTCCTTATAACATGTCCAAAGTATGTGAGATGAAGTCTTGCCATCTGTCTTAATCATCTAGTGCTGCTTTAACAGAAATACCACAATTGGATGCCTTTGACAAAGCCAAGTTTTTTTCCTCACAGTAAAGTAGGCTAAAAGTCCAAATTCAGGGCATCAGCTCCAGGGGAAGCCTTTCTCTTTCTGTCAGCTCTGGAGGAAGGTCCTTATCATCAATCTTCCCCTGAACTAGGAGATTCTTCACACAAGAACCCCGGGTCCAAATAACATGCTCTGCTTCCGGCATTGCTTTCTTGGTGGTATGAGGTCCCTCAACTCCCTGCTTGCTTCCCTTTCCTTTTATCTCTTGTAAGAGAAAAGGTAGTGCAGGCCACACCCCAGGAAAACGCCCTTCACATTGGATCAGGGATGTGACCTTAGTAAGGGTGTTACAGTCCCACCCTAATCCTCTTTAACGTAAAATTACAATCACAAAATGGAGGACAACCACACAATACTGGGAATCATGGTCCAGCCAAATTAATACACACATTCTTTGAGGGACATATTTCAATCCATGACAACATCCTTGCTTCTTCTTAGTCTGTCTTAGTCTGGAAGCTTGGAAGCTCAGCTGAAACCTTCCACCATGGGTCACCCCACTGGTATTTGAATAACAGTGGCATAGTGATAACTTTGGTGAAGGGTAAGACAGTACACAATACTGGAGAAGTCAGTACAACTTGTCCAAGGCAAGGTCATAGAAGCTCCACAGACATACCCAAACTCTCTAACGGACCAAATTCCTGGGCTGAGGGCTGTGGGGATCATGGTCTCTGGGAACATCTAGCTCAATTGCCATAACATAGTTTATAAAGAAAACGTTCTACGTTCTACTTTGGTGAGTAGCATCTGGAGTCTTAAAAGCTTGTGAGCAGCCATCTAAGGTACTCCACTGGTCTCACCCTGTCTGGAGCAAGGGAGAATGAAGAAAACAAAAGACATAAGGGAAGGATTTGTCCAAAGGACTAATGGACCACAACTACCACAGCCTCCACCAGACTGAGTCCAGCACAACTAGATGGTGTGTGGCTATCACCACTGACTGCTCTGGCAGGGATCACAATAGAAGGTCCCAGACACAGCTGGAGAAAAATGTAGAACAAAATTCTAACTCACACACACACACAAAAACTGACTTACTGGTCTGACTGAGACTGGAGAAACCCTGAGAGTATGGCCCCTGGACATCCTTATAGCTCAGTAATGAAGTCATTCCTGAGGTTCATCCATCAGTCAAAGATTAGACAGGCCTATGAAACAAAATGAGACTAAATGGTCACACCAGCCTAGGAGCAAGGACAAGAAGGCAAGAGCGGACAGGAAAGCTGGTAATGGGGAACCCAAGGTCAGGAAGTGGAGAGTGTTGATGTGTCATGGGTTTGACTACCAATGTCACAAAAGAATATGTGTATTAATCATTTAATGAGAAACTAGTACAGTAAAAGTACAATTTAAAAAAAAGAAAAAAGAAAGAAAAAGTGTATGTGACAAAGTCTTGCCATCCTTGCTTCTGAGGAGCATTCTGGCTGTACTTCTTCCAGGACAGATTTGTTCGTTCTTTTGGCAGTCCATGATATATTCAATATTCGTTGTCAACACCTTTCTTGTCACTTTTCTTGGGAATAGGCACAAATATGGATCTCTTCCAGTTGGTTGGCCAGGTAGCTGTCTTCCAAATTTCTTGGCATATGTGAGTGAGCACTTCTAGAGCTGCATCCGTTTGTTGAAACATCTCAACTGATATCCCATCAATTCCTGGAGACTTGTTTTTTGCCAATGCCTTCAGTGCAGCTTGGACTTCTTCCTTCAGTACCATCGGTTCCTGATCATATGCTACCTCCTGAAATGGTTGAATGTTGACCAATTCTTTTTGGTACAGTGACTCTGTGTATTCCTTCCATAATCTTTTGATGCTTCCTTCATTGTTCAATATTTTGCCTGTAGAATCCTTCAGTATTGCAACTTGATGCTTGAATTTTTTCTTCTATTCTGGCAGCTTGAGAAGTGGAGGGCGTGTTCCTCCCTTTTGGTTTTTTAATTCCAGATTTTTGCACATGTCATTATAATACTTTGCTTTGTCTTCTCCATCCTCTCTTTGAAATCTTCTGTTTAGCTTTTTTACTTCATCATTACTTCCGTTCACTTTAGCTACTCTGTGTTCAAGAGCAAGTTTCAGAGTCTTTTCTGACATCCATTTCGGTCTTTTCCGTCTTTCCTTTCTTTTTAGTGACCTCTTGCTTTCTTCATGTATGAAGTCCTTGATGTCATTCCACAACTTGTCTGGTCTTCAGTCATTAGTGTTTTATACATCAACTCTATTCTTGAGATGTTCTCTAAACTCTGGTGATATACACTTATGGTCGTACTTTGGCCATCATGGACTTGTCCTAATTTTCTTCAGCTGCAACTTGAACTTGCATATGAGCAATTGATGGTCTATTCCATAGTTGGCCCCTGGCCTTGTTCTGATTGATGATATTGAGCTTTTCCATCATCTCTTTCCACAGATGTATTCAATTTGATTCCTGTGTATTCCATCCAGTGAGGTCCCATGTATAGTCGCCATTTATGTTATTGAAAAAAGATATTTGCAATGAAGAAGTCATTGGCTTGCAAAATTCTATCATTCAATCTTCAGCATCGTTTCTATCAGCAAGGCCATATTTTCCAATTATTGATCCTTCTTCTTTGTTTTCAACTTTCACATTCCAATCACCAGTAATTATCAGTGCATCCTGATTGCATGCTTGATCAGTTTCAGACTGCAGAGGTTAGTTAAAATCTTCAATTTCTTCATCTTTGGCCTTAGTGGTTGGTGCGTGAATTTGAATAATAGTCATATTAACTGATCTTCCTTATAGGTGTATGGATATTATCCTATCACTGACAGCGTTGTGCTTCAGGATAGATCTTGAAATGTTCCTTTTGACAATGAATGCAATGCCACTCCTCTTCAAGTTGTCATTCCCAGCATAGTAGACCATATTATTGTCCAATTCAAAATGGCCAGTACTAGTCCATTTCAGCTCACTAATGCCTAGGATATCAATGTTTATGTGTAGAGGCTGGCAAGTCCCAAATCCGTGGGTCTGGTGGCAGATGAGAGGCTTCTCCTGATTCACGTGGTAGTAGGGGCTGATGAACCCAAAATCTGCAGGTCAGGTGGCAGCATGCTGACTCATGTCCCAAGTACCAGAGGTCAGAGGATGACGAGGTGAATGCAGGATGTATATTGGATGAAGGCCACACCCCCAAGCAAACTCCTCTCTCAACTGATTGGCTGCTCACATTAGATCACCAAATAGAGGATGATTACATTAAATCTGCAAAACCACTGAGACTCACAACCTAGCCAAGTTGACATGTGACCTTAACCATCACTCCACTCCCTTGTCTTAATTAAAGTTACCATAAATGAATCAATACCTGTCTACCTCTCCTCAATTCAATTAATATCTTTATGGATCCCTTTATACAATCTGACATAAGGCTAAATAAGTGAATTTTGGGGAGACAGAAAAGAGTTTAAGTACCCCAGCTAATGATTATATATCATTTAAAAAGATTCACTTTGCTAATCTGTAAAATGCTGAGCAGTTCCCTTATGCAAATAACAGTTCTATTAAGGTTGCTTTGAGAATGACATAAAAGAACATAAATGACATAATTAACACAGGGCTTGACCCAAAATAACCGGTTGCTTTTAAGTCAATTCCAACTCATAGTGACTCCATGTGTGTCAGAGTAGAACTTTGCTCAATAGGGTATTCTATAGTTGTGACCTTTTAGAAGTAGATTGCCAGGCCTTTCTTCCAAGGTGCCTCTGGTTGGATTTGAACCTCCAGCCTTTTGGTTAGTAGCCTAGTGCTTAACTATTTGTGCCACCCAGCATATATACCCTCTGGGTCTGTTTTCTAATTTTACAAGTGAGGGCACTGAGATTAGATGGTGTCATGGATTGAATTGTGTCCCCCAAAAATGTCTGTCAACTTGGTTAGGCCATGATTTCTAGTGATGTGTGATTGTCCACCACTTTGTCATCTGATGTGATTTTTCTGTGTGTTGTAAATCCTACCTCTATGATATTAATGATGTGGGATTAGCGGCAGTTATGTTGGTGAGGCAGGACTCAATCTACAAGATTAGGTTGTGTTTTAAACCAATCTCTTTTGAGATATAAAAGAGAGAAGTGAGCATGGGGACGTCATACCACCAAGAAAGTGCCAAGAGCAGACTGCATCCTTTGGACTCAGGATCCCTGTGCAGAGAAGCTCTTACACCAGGGGAAGATTGATGACAAGGACTTTCTCCCAGAGCTGACAGAGAGAGAAAGCCTTCCCCTGGAACTGGCACCGTGAATTTGGACTTCCAGCCCCCTAGACTATGAGAGAATAAATTTCTGTTTGTTAAAGCCATCCACTTATGGCATTTCTTTTATAGCAGCACTAGGTAACTAAGATAGATGGTCATCCAAGTTCTTCAACTGAAAAACAGTGAGAGAACAATGGGATTCGCAGTTTTACATTTTAGGTACTCTGTTTTGTTTTCTTCTGGATATGGTGTGACATAACGTATGATATGATACCCCTTGTTCCTGTATCTTATGGTATTTTATATTCAGTGCACTCCTGGGTACTACCTTATAACATATTTATTGCCATATCAAAAATGCGGTTTGCTACACTTTTTGCTCTAAAAGCTTCTGATTTTTCCTGAGGAAGAGAAAAAGATGCTAACATGGGTTAGAGTACCTACTACAGATTCCCTGCTAGGCCCTTTGCAAACATAACTGACTCTTGGTGAGCAAAGAACTCAATCAATTGAGCAGAATGCGTACATACACTTGTGGGGGGCTAACTGCAGAGAGTTCAGTGTACCAGGGATATCAGTTAATGTGGTTTACAAAGACCAATGAAGAGAGGCTAATCCAGCGTCCAGTGAGTAGAAGGCAGTCAAGAGAGTTTTCATTGCTCTCTTTTTTAACTGCTTTTGATCTAAGTTTTCCACATACAGTTGTTTTTAATTTACTTTATGAATTCTGAATAGTAGAGTAAGCAATTATATTTGATAAAAATGAGCTATTCAGAACCATCCTGTTATCACAAGTTATTAAAGTCTCTTTTGTTGGGAACATAACTGTGTTCTTTTATCATTTAACAAAATAATCAAGATGTTATCAAACTTAAGCAGGTTACAAGGTGCCTTCTAATCCAATCCTCCCACATTGTAATATGTAAATGACCACTCTGGAATTGGTGAAGCAACATCTATTTTTACATCATTGATTAAAAACAAGAAAATATATTTTATTTAAATTGATATTCTGAATTTTTTCAAGCATTTTTTAATGTTTTGTGTGCAGAGTGTTACATAAAAAAACATGTAGACTCATACTAAATGTGGAAAAAGTAAGTAGGAGTTTTTAAACATTCATATTTCTACACTTTGTTGTTTATATATATTTGTCACTATTTCTGAGTTTAAACTAAAAACTCATAAAAAATTCTGAGGCATTCCAAATATGAGTGTTGCTCAGTCCCAAGTGGTCTCTGTTCACTGAGTTATTCAGTGCTCTACATAAATGTGTCAAATTTATTCACAAGGCATAAATGAAGAGATCTAGTGCTTGATAATCCAGAATTGTCTTTCTAACGATGAATAAAATCTTTCAAAGACAGTGAAAGAAGGGTATCAGGTAGCCCTTAAAACTTTCTCTTCATTCCAGAGCTTACTATTCTACATTTAGATATGACAAAAGGAGATTTTTAAGAATTTGTTTACAAGTTAAGTAAAATGTTAGGCTTAAATAGACATTTATTGCGGTGATAAAGTTGTTAGTGGGAAATTCAGAGGCTTCTCCTTCTGTTCCTTTCTACCTGCTCTCCTTCTTTGAGATTCCAAAGCACAGAACTGTTGTGTATATGAGAGTTTACTGAAGCTTTAGGAATGTTTTTCTCAAAGTGTGGCACCAGGAGCATATTACTCACGTCAACATTGCCTGACAGGCAAAAATGCTACTCCCTGAGCTCCATTACTGCTCTCATGATTCGCGATCTATGTGGGTCATAGGTAAGAATCTGTATTTTCAACAAGTGCCTTAGATGATTCTTAATCACCCTGAAGAGAACAACTCTTTCCGGTTAATCAGTGGTGATTAGGGAAAGGATCAGCTGTATAAATTAGCATAAAATGTAAAAAAAAAAATTAAATTTGATTCTTAGGCATCATTGTCCTGAAGTTGTCTATCCATGGTACAAGAATCTCTCAGAAGGCCACTTTCTCTTTAGGCCTCGCTAGTTGACATGGACTTGAACTGCCCAGATTATGCTTCAAGGAAGGCCCTGCTGCCCAGCTTCCAGGACAGTGTTCAGCAGACAGCTTGCAACTGCCAGATCCTTCAGGCTCTATGCTCAGCTGTCCAGATGGCCTCACCCTACCTCTCTTACTCTTCTAGCACCTGGAATCCATTTGGTGCTTTTCTAAACCAAAATGGCCATCTGCTCCTGGCAGTAACTCATGCCGCATCCCAAGGAGCTGTAGTCAAGTTCGGTTTTAATTAGCGTATTTGGGCATATCTTGTCAAAGAGGTGATTTGATCATTTTTGTTGCTTCACCAACACTCTTACTTTGCTTGTTTGTTTAGTTTTTGTTTTATTTTTTATAACAAATGGACATAGTTTCCCAGAGCTGTTAATAGTTCTGAGAACTAGGTAACAAGAATGAAAATTCCTTCCTTAGCTGGAAAGTAGACTCGGTTATAAAAATGACCTTTGTTTACCTGGCCATGATGTTTTCTTGAGAGTTCATTCTTCTTGTAGTGGATGTTGTTCTGACAATGAAGTTTCTGATTAGTTAAGCCACCCTTAGAAGGACCTGTTATTTTTATCAAAACACATAAACATATAGTAATCAAAGTTTCACTCCTCCTTGAGAGAGGTGGTTGTTTTTAATCTCACTACCAAGCCAGTAGTGTTCTCTGTCTTGAAGGCCACAGAGTTTATTCCAATATCTCCAAGGTAAATTAACCACAAAACTCCTTTACAGACATTCTGGACATTATTTTAGGTAATGCAATGAAATGACTTTCTGTTGGGAAATGTTGCATAGTTTGAGTTGTTTTTATCTTCCTACCACATTATATCAATATCAGCAACCACATTTTTATTATTCATTCTTTCTCGTTTTGGCATTATCTAATGGTCCTTTCTATTTAACCTTTTTTGAATGCTATCAGAAATATGTTCAAATAATTTACCCTAACAAGTACAGAAGAGTAGACTTGGCCCTTTAATGAGGCCATTAAAGACATAAAAGGCTTTGTTTTTAACTGAACATTGAAAGAACTGAGGTTAATGAGGATTCAGAGCTGAGTCCAGTAGGTTAAGTACGAGCCCACCTGGGCAAAAGACATTGCAATGACAAGATACAAACAAAGCAGAACATTTCATAATGGCAAAACAAATCACATCTTGCACAGATATGGAATTAATCCAGTCTTTATAATGCCTCTTTAGTGGGGTGATGATAGCACCCACTTCATTTTTTAGAGCAGTTTTAGGTTTAACAGAAAAACTGTATATAAAATAGAGTTCCCATATACCTCCTCTTCCCCCTGCATACTGTTTTTTTCTATTATTAATAACTTGTACCTGTATGGTACATTTGTTACATACAATTAATGAACCAATATTGATGCAGTATTATTAACTAAAGTTCATAGTTTACTTTAGGGTTCATTTTGCATTGTACAGACCTATGAGTATTGCCAAATGTATAATATCAGGGGTCCACCATTAGAATACCACGCAGAATAGTTTCATTGCCCTAAAAATGCCCTGTGTTCCACCTATTCATCCCCTCTGTTCTCTACCTGGACCCCTGGTGACCAATGATCTTTTTCTGTCCCTATTCTTTTGTATTTTCCAGGATGTCATTTAGTTGGAATCATACAGTAGGTAGCTTTTCCAGATTGACTTCTTTCACTTAGCAATATACATTTAAATTCCCTTCATATCTTTTAGTAGCTTGATAGCCCATTTCTTTTTATCTCCGAATAGTACTCCATTGTATGGATGTAGGGCCCCCTGCGTAGTGCAAATGGTTAAGTGCTTAGCTGCTGACTGAAGGCTGATGGTTTCGAGTCCACACAGAAGCTCCTGGGAAGAAAGACTTGAGGATCTGTTGTTGTTGCTGTGTGCCCTGGAGTCAATTCTGACTGATAGTGACCCCATAGGACATATTAGAACTGCCCCTTAGTGTTTCCTAGGCTGTAGTTTTTTACAGGAGCAGATCACCAGGTCTTTTCTCCCACAGAGTGGCTGGTGGGTTCAAACAGCCAACCCTTCAGCCAGCAGATTAGCTCTTAACCATTGTGACACCAGAGATCCTTCCTGACCATCTACTTCCGAAAAAGCAGCCACTGAAAACCCTGTGGAGCACAGTTCTACTCTGACACACATGGGAAGCCATTAGTTGAAATTCACTCCACTGCAATAGGTTTGGTTTGGGTTTGGTATGGATGTACCACCATTTGTTTATCCACTCACCAACACATTTTTTTTTTTATTTTATTTTTTCCCATACCAAAATTTATACATACATTATTATGTGACTCTGATTGCTCTCCCCATACTGTGACAGCACACTTCTTTCCACCCCTGATTCCCCATGTCCATTCAACCAGCTCCTAACCCTCTCTGCCTTCCCATCTCACATCCAGACAGAAGCTGCCATTTAGTCTCTTGTATCTACTTGAGCTAAGAGGCACACTCCTCATGAGTATCACTTTATATCCCACAGTCACCAACACATTTTTATTGCATAAGTCCTAGTGGTCAACATCATTAAACAAATATATAATATATTTTTTAAATGTCACAGAGACTAATAAGGATAGTGGCATTGTTTCTCAAAACTATGTGGAAGAAAAAGGCAAGGAGGACTGAAAAAAGACATAAAGGGCAAGTTTACCATGGGTGTAACCTTAATAACGATAGCTATGAAAAAAAGAAGATGAAAGTCCTGTGTTTTGAGTTTTGCCAAACTTTGTTTTCAGTGTTGTGGGGTTCCTTGTGGATTTAGAATCCCCTCTCCCACCATAACACTAGCTTTCTGTCTAGAAACCCCTGCCAAATTTCACAGTATCACTAGAGAAGAAAAGAGGGTGAAGAAAAAAATTGAGCCAGGCATCCTGTTGAAGTATATGCAGCTGATGGAGCCTGTGGAATCTCATATTGTTTACCAGCTGCTGCTACAATCTCTGCTGAACCTGGTCTAATTTTACAGCTAGAGGTGAATTAACAATTCACATTGCATGCTCGCCAGATGCAATTGAAGAATGTGGAGGAGACAGCAACATAATCACACTGAAAACAGAATTCGAAGATCACCTTGTCCTTTTAGCATCAGGGACTCAGCTAAACAAGATGACTGATTTATCTATGTACCTTATGCCATTATTAAATAAGCAAAGACGAGAACACAAGCATATTACACAACAGTGTTATTGGTATGAGTCACAGTACCTGTAATTTAGCAGTCACATTGTCTAGCTCAAACAGGTGGCTCAGCCTGGCAGATGGTAGTGGAGATTTCTTTACAAGGTTCACAGTTTCTTGCAAATTGTTTGCCTTTTTTCTTTCTAACTTTTCCTATGTATATGCACATCACATACTTTATATGCATACAACATAAAGTGTTTACCTTTATATTTGGAGGCTAAGTTATTCATTGGAGCCCTGGTGGTACAGTGGTTAAGTGCTTGGCTGCAAACCAACAGGTCAGCAGTTCGAATTCACCAGCTGCTCCTTGGAAACCCTATGGGACAGTTCCACACTGTGCTATAGGGCCGCTATGACTCAGAATCGACTCGATGGCAGTGGGTTTGGTTTCTTTTTTTCTTTTTTGGTTTAAGTTATTAATTAAATATAGGCTCAGAATTGCACTAACTCCATGATATTTCTTTTCGATTACTATTCATTCAACATTAGTTTAACAAACGTTTTTGAGCACCTACTATGCCAGGTAGTACTCTAGATGTTTAGGATATATTGACTAATATAACAGGAAAAAAAAAATCCCCACCATTGTGAAGCTTACCTATTCCTATATTTTATGGTACTTTTTCCCTACACCATTCTTTCTCTTTGCTCCCTTCTAATCTTTTTCCCATTCTATTTTCTTGTTTTCTTGCATACCTTTATTTCTTTCGTTAATTTGAAGCTATATATTTTGTTTTTTTTTTAGTGGTAGTCTTAAATTTAATGGTCTAATACTTGTCTTAACAACTACTTATCTTAACCATATCTAACATTAATGAATGTGTCTATTTTCTTGCCCAAATACGAAGACCTTAAATCTTTTAAATCCTATTACCCATCCCATCTTCCATGTCTACATTTTATTCCAACCTGTCTTTAAGCCTTCAAAGTTATTCATTATCAGGAGTAGATTATCCAGCAGGCAAAGTAAGCCTGGTGCTTACCTTGCTTACCAGATCATCTGTAGTGAACAATTTCACATTTTTTCACCACATCAAAGACTCTGCTTCTTGATATGGCTGGCATCTGTCTCTCTTCCAACCCCACAGTAACCTTCCTATAGAATCAAAGTCTCTTTTCAAATTTACAGTCCCAGAGAGGGACAGATTACCCAATAAGTAAAGTATGCATTTATGTAAGTGAAATTGTTCACTACAAATCAGTAAGGCCAAGTAAACCAGTGTTTACCTTGATTACTGGGTAATCCCCCCCGGTTCGTTATTATCCATGCTTTTAAAGTCAATACTAAACTGAAACGCTAGTTAATTTACTATGCATTCACTATAAATTAGCAAATTTACCAATTTATTGGCTCACTATTGCATTTTATACTCCACTATTTTCTTCTGAGTTAAAAATTCCGTTCTATTGCTGTATTTACATTAGTACTTCTTTAGTGAGGTCTGTGAGTAATAAGTTCTCTCTGCCTTTGACGGAAAATGTCTATTTTGCCCTTAATCTTGATTAAAAGCCCATTTTGATATACTGTTCTAGGTTGACAGATATTTTCTCTTAACACATTAATTGCCTTCATCCACTGTCATCTCTCCTATTGTGCTTGATTACAAGACTGCTGTCAGTCTACTTAAGGTTTTTTTTTTTTTTTTTTTTTT
>NW_004444128.1:3235688-3260270 GCF_000243295.1 Trichechus manatus latirostris | reverse complement strand
TTTTTTTTTTTTTTTTTAGTATTCAGAAACTGTTTTGTTGTGGTTGTTGACGTTGTGTTAATAAAGTCTCTAAGTATAGGTTAGAGATTAATTCATGGTGTTATTGTTGTTGTTAGTTTCCCTTGAGTCAGTTCCAACTCCTGGCGACCCCATATGTGCGGAGTAGAACTGCTCCATGTGGTTTTAAGGCTGTGAGCTTTGGAAAGAAGATCTGAGTGAGTTTGAACCACCAAATTCTGGGCTAGTGGTGGAATGCTTAACCATTTGTACAACTCAAGGACCTAAATGAATGGTACACATCATAATTTTTTTCTAATTGAGAGATATATACAGTAATGGCCTAGTATCTCATGAAGTCTTGCCTACTCACATCAGACATCCTGGAAATTTACATGGTTACCGACAAAAGGAATAAGGAACATTTTAACAGTGACTGGGAGCAGAATTATGCTGTGTATATAAGTGAAGTTCAAATAACTCACTTAAAGATAGCTAACATTATTGAGTGAATACTGTATAAACCACTGCAGTAACTCTTTATATATGTTACCTTTTTTAATCATCAGAGTCACCCTAATAAGATGTATAGGATGGTTACCTCTATTTTACATATGAAGAAACTGAGACAGAAGAAGTTAAGTAACTTGTCCAAAGTTACAGTGCTACAGAGAGGTGGAAAATGGACTCAAATTCAGTAAGTTCGACTCCAGAACCCCTGCCGTCATAATGGCAATTAAGTGAGGGAACTGATTAAAACCATGTATAATAATCAGCCTTTTTTTTTTTTAACCTCAGATGGTATTTCTATTACTTCTCATATTTCTGTAGCTTTCTATGGTTTCTGAACTACAATGATTAGCACCCGAGTTCCAATCATTCAGCATTGTGCCCTCAAAGTGACAAAGTACCAAGTATCTTGTTTCATAACTCAGCCTTGTTACTGTGCTACATGGTCTGTTCAAGTTCTGTAGAGCTGATTGCTTATTGGTGGTGTTGACACAGAGTTCACATTTATCGTGGTTTTTCAGTGAATTAGAACACATTGAAAATATTCATCAGTTGAGGCAATCTCAATGAGCTCTGCAGTGACCCATGCAACTACCCTCTGTCTACCTCTGTTGCTTGTGCACAGTTGGCTTATTCAAGGTTCTCTTGGATGACTGACTTTGGGCAAGGGGAGATATTCACTCATGCATTATTGTTCTAGATGTACAATGGCAGCTATATTTTTGCAGTGACCTTGCTTTTCCTTTTAACTTAACTGGAAAATATTGGAAACTGCTTAGATAAAATTATGACAATACTTAAAATATTTCCTTTAGAAAAGAGAGTGTTTTTGTTTTTTGTTTTTTGTTTTGGTAGGGTGCAAGAATCTCTAACCCTTGAATATCTGTGAGCTTTTGAGTTATCTGGAGGAGAGAAGGAGTAAATGAAATTCTAGTAGAAAATAAGATAAAAGTAGATATCTTGTCTCTAAAGTCTCCCTACCACATTTAGGCATGAAGAGTTAAAAATCATTTATTGGCAATGTCTATCTTTAGGCTCTGGCATCTATTCTTTCAGAACAGAGTCTGCTCTGTCACCTGCACTTTGCCTCTATCCAAAGCCACCGCAAAACCCTGAATCTTGAGAGACCAGACAAAAAATATCAAAATTACTGAATTATTAAAAAATGAATACAGTAAAATAAACAAAACTCTATCAACCTCTTTGCCAAGGAAGGTCCCCTTTGTGCAGAAGTCTCAGGTTCAGTTCTCTCTTCTAGCTTATGCCACAAACCGCATCTTCTATGCACAAGTGAGCATTAGAAGCTCTTAACTGACTACTATGATTATCAATGACCTTTCCTGTTCTAGATTTGGTTTCTCCCTTTGTTTCTACACCTACACCTACATCTTCTTTTAAGTACAGGTCTCTAGCTCATTTTGTGTGTATGTATGTGTGTGCGTGCTTACAATATGTATTAGGTATCCTTTACGCAGTGTCCCAAAAATGACTTCTGGAATTTTACTCCCCAACCCCAGTTGCATACCATTTTGTTGATTGTGTAACATGATTAACATGAGTGTGTTTTTCTTGGTAGAGGGTCTATAGTTTTTATCATAATATCAGCATGATCCATGACCCCTGAAAATTTTTAAGAAATAAAACCAAACCCATTGCCATCAAGTCGATTCCTTTTGAGAATGTTTTTTACCCCTTCAGATGAGATTATGACCATTTCCTACTTAACTAAGCATTCCAATAAGGCGTGTTTTCCAGCTGGACCTAGTATACATTGTATGAATATGATAATTTCACATTAAAATTCCTATGTAGTTGAATTTTAGATTTTTATTGTAAATGAATAATGCAGTGAACATTCTTGAACACAAATATATGGACACATCTCTAATAGTTACCTTTGGTAATTTCGCTGAAATGGAAATTTTGCATCAAAGAATAAAGTCATTGTTAAACTTTTAGATACAGAATGCTATTTTCTGTTAAATTCATGCTTTCAAAAATTGTATGTATACTAACTTTTAATTTTATTTCATCCATATAAAAGAATAGACCAGAATAATGTGCCATGAATAATAATTAAAGCTTTAAATTCAGCTGCCTTGATGCTGCTGTACAACTGAGATTTAAATGTAAACAGATATTTATCTGTGATGGTACAATGTTAATTCCTATTTGTTTGCTCTTAGTTTGTATATTTAATTCAGTAGAATCATCATAATGACTTTTCTCAGTTTGCTATGTAACTTTTTTTTTAATGGAAGCAAACATTATAATAAGTTAGTGTATTGTATTTTTTAAAACATAGGAAATTAAACCAGTCCTCTTAGAAAGGAAATAAAAGGACTACAAGATTTTGGAGTTTTGATGGGAAATGGAAGAATCAAGGGAGAATTTGTGTAATCCAAGATCTTGGTCAGTAGCCTAATAGGAGAAAGAAAAATCCTAGAAGATAAAGAAAATCGCCTGAGCGTGATCCTGACATGTTTTTGATAAAAAGCATTAAATTCCCTCTAGTATCAAGGCGAGGAACTATGGTAGATTGAATGCTTGGCTCCAATCTCCCCTCCCACATCCACACTCTTGTAATGACCTTATCATGATCAGAGTGTATTTCCTGTCCTTTGACTTTGGGCATTGCCATGTGACTTATTTGACCAACGGCATGTAGATAGAAGCCATAGTTTGCCAGTCCCAAACCTAGTCTTTAAGAATGCTCACATGTCTCTTCTTGTTCTCTTGGGCCTCTGCCATCAACATGAAGAGAACATGGCCCTCCTAGCCTGCTGGTCCTTGGAGGATGATGATAGACACATAGAGGTAAGGCATCTAGCCAACAGGTAACATAAAGCAGAGCAGCCTCAAATGCCACAACCTGAAGCATAGGTGTCCCAGATCACTCCCAAACTCATGAGCAAGAAATGCATGCTAATTTGTGTGTAGCACTGAGAATTTGTAGTTGTTTGTTATGTAGGATTGTTGTAGCAGTAAGTAATTGATACAGAGTCTTCAGTTTTCTTTACTGAGCTACTATTGCAAGTACCAGCTTTAAATAGTTTTACCTAAGTCAGAGCAGAGTTTAGAGATAACACATAAATCAATAAACAAAGGAACTAGCAGATTCAACAATAAAATTATGGAAAGCAAAAAAATATAGTGCAGAGCTAACAGGCTAGAATGCTGTGGACTGGTTAAGAGTTTTCAGTTGTGTTTACTTCAACTGCTCAGTGTTATTGCTGATGTTTCTTGTTTAATTGAATTAGTTTCCAACATTAAAAAATTAGGGAGGTGTCACATAAAAACTCAATTTCTGACTTCTCTTGAAAGATCAAAAGAGAGCAAAACTGGGGATGTGGTCTGTCTTAGTCATCTAGTGCTGCTGTAACAGAAATACAAGTGGATGGCTTTAACAAAGAGAAATTTATTCTCTCACAGTCTAGTAGGCTACAAGTCCAAATTCAGGGCGTCAGCTCCAGGGAAAGTCTTTCTCTCTCTGTTGGCTCTGGAGGAAAGTTCTTGCCACCAATCTTCCCATGGACTAGGAGCTTCTCCATGCAGGAACCCTGGGTCCAAAGGATGCGCTCTGCTCCCAGTGCTCCTTTCTTGGTGGTATGAGGTCCCCAACTCTCTGCTTGCTTCCCTTGCCTTTTATCTCTTGAGAGATAAAAGGTGGTGCAGGCCACACCCCAGGGAAACTCCCTTTACATTGGATCAGGGATGTGACCTTAGTAAGGATGTTACAATCCCACTCTAATTTTGTTTAGCATAAAATTGCAATCACAAAATGGAGCGTAACCACACAATATTGGGAATCATGGCCCAGCCAAACTGTTACACACAGTATTGGGGGGACATAATTCAATCCATGACATGGTCCTTCAATGCAGCAATTGCCTGGAGTTGACTAGAAGCCACTTTTGTCAAGTCAGGGCCTGAGCTCTCCCATTTACCCAGCCTTTAACTAGCCCACCTCACTCATTTGTTACCTGTCTGGCGACTACTGACATTTGCATTTTCTAACACTGCGTAGGAGGAACTTTAAATGTGAACAGATGTGGAACTGAAGTAAGGGTGTTTACCACCTGTGTTGTCACCTGAGCCTTAGTTTTCTCTTTATATGAATGAATTCAGTAATATCCACTTTATATAGGTTCGTGAGAATGAAAATAGAATACCTATCAAAGATGTCTGGAGCAAAGTAAGTACTCACTAATAGTACCTTTTCCTTTTAGATGTTCAAAAAATGATAAGTCTCTTAATTAAAAAAAAAAAAAAAAGTTGCTGTTGAGTCAATTCCAACTCATAGTGACCTATAGGACAGAGTAAAATTGCCCCATAGGGTTTCCAAGACTGTCAATCTTTACGGAAGCAAACTGCTGCATCTTTCTCCCTCGGAGCAGCTGGCTGGTTGGAACCACCAATCTGTTGGTTAGCAGCTGAGTGCTTTAACCACTGCTCCATCAGGGTTCCTACAGCCTTCTTCAAAGGCATAATTTAGTGATAAAAAAGATAAATACAGTTTTCAGTCAGACATAGATATATATGTATATATATATGTGTGTGTGTGTATGTATATAAACATATATATATGGTGTTAAACTTCAGAAGTGCCAGACAATATGGTGTAATATATGTTGGAAATTCACCAACCCAAGTTTGAGAATCCTAACTAAATCGGGACCTCAATGCCCCATTTATATCCTGACCCCTCCCTTATAAAACAAAGGAGGACTTAGTAGCCAAGGGTGTTGTGAAGAGGGTCCAAAGTATTGCCTTGCAAAACTGAGAAATGAACGGCCAGATATAAGTATATAAGAGGCACTAAACATAGAAATGTATCACAGAGGAAACAATTATATTTGCAAATGCTATCTCTAGTTGGGAGGAGTACTTTAATGCCCAATTCCCTGTCTTCCCCAATCAGAGGCACATTAATCTATCTTCCCCAATCAGAGGCACATTAATAAATAGCCTTCCAGAGAGGGCTGGTATGGTTAACTTTGTCTAGATGAGTCCACAACTGAACTGTCTGAAGTCTTAGAGAAGGGTCCAAGCACTGTCACACTTGAGATCTTCCTGTTTTTGATTTCTCCATGGAGAGACTGACCTCTCCACTGACTGTTGAATAAATACTTAAAGAATGTCATTTTGAAGACTAGGTACCCCCAACCCTAAGGCAGGTTCACAGCCTTTGTTTTGTTTCCAAATGTAACAAATGAAAGTGCCCTATGCCTTCTTTTCCTTGAAAAAAAGAAAAAAAAAGGTAGATTTAGGAAGAAAAATCTAAGAACAAATCTTGTGAATCAGAAAAACATCAGCAACAACAAAAAGATTTTGTGGAACTTTTAACTCTCACGTTCTGCTTTAACTGAACATGAGAAAAGGACCAAAGCAGACTCTTATTCTGGTTTGCTGAAATCAGATCTCCCTCTTCCCCCTTTCTTTTCTTCTCCTCCTAATTTCCTACCCCTCACCATTCAACCTGTGATTCATTACTTCAAGATTTCATTTATGAACTATTAGCAGTGCTAAATCCTGGGGCAAGGGTGGAATTTGGAGAGAGAGAGAGAAAGAAAGAGAGATTAAATAAGGAAGATCTATTCTATTTTCTTTTCCACAGTTCAAGCTCTCTGAAAAAAATCATCCCCACTTTTTGGATGATAAAATGAAGGCAGAAAACCTCTTGAAAAAGCTTATGACTTCTGGTTGTATAAGAAATAAGAATGCGAGTCTCTGTTCTCAGTTCAATATTTTGCCATTTACACTTGCCTCATTTTTGTAAATCCGAATGACTCTTATTGGAACATTACTGGTTTATAAAATAAGTTAAAATGCTCTCATAACAGTTTAAAAACCATTTTTATGCTTTTAGATACCAATAACTACAATTTTAACATGCTATTTTATTTGTTCAGCTCTTAGCCCATAATATTTTCCAAATAAAAATGAATAATTCAGTGCTTCTAAAAGTTTTGTCTTGAAAATGATTCAGGTTTTTCACACACAAAAGCCTTTTTTTTTAATCCTTGAGAACTTGAACTAAATTTCCTTTATGCTTACCCTGCAAATTTCAAGAACTGGTCCTTACTTTATGGTAAAATCAGAGTAATTTATTCAGAAGTGTTAATGTAAATAAAGAGAATAGGCACTTGTAAGTTAAATAGATATCCTACTGGTAATTTTCACCACTTGTCTCTCAATTTGTTGTATTGTGGTAGCTTGTGTGTTGCTGTGATGCTGGAAGGTATGCCACAGTATTTCAAATACCAGCAGGGTCACACACAGTAGGCAGGTTTCAGCAGAGGTTTCAGACTAAGACAGACCAGGAAGAAGGACCTGGTGGTCTACTTCTGAAAAAATTAGCATACTGAAAATGAGAAGAAATAGCTGCAGATATCCATTAATAATCAGAATGCAGAATGTACGAAGTATGAATCTAGGAAAATTGGAAGTTTTCAAAAATTCAATTGCACACATGAAGATCAATATCCTAGGCATTAGTTAGCTGAAATGGACTCGTATTGGCCATTTCGAATCAGAAAATCATTCGGTCTGCTATGCCAGGAATGACAACTTGAAGAGCAGTGGTGTCACGTTCATCATCAAAAAGAACATTTCAAAATATATCCTGAAGAACCACACTGTCAGTGATAGGATAATATCCATACACCTACAAGGAAGATCAGTTAATCCAACTATTATTCAAATTTATGCACCAACCACTAATGCCAAAGATGAAGAAATTGAAGATTTTTACAATCTTCTGCAGTCTGAAATTGATTGAACATGCAATAAAGATGCATTGATAATTCCTGATGATTAGAATGTGAAAGTTGGAAACAAAGAAGAAGTATCAGTAATGGGAAGATATAGCCTTGATGACAGAAATGACACCAGAGAATGAATGATAGAATTTTGCAAGACCAATGACTTATTTGTTGCAAATGCCTTCTTTCACCAACATAAACAGTGACTCTACATGTGAACCTTACCAGATTGACTACATCTGTGGAAAGAGATCATGGAAATCTCAATATAAATCAGTCAGAACAAGGCCAGGGACCAAGTGTAGAACAGACCATCAATTGCTTATATCCAAGTAAAAGTTGAAGCTGAAGAAAATTAAAGCAAGTCCACAAGACCCAAAATACAACATTGAGTATATTCCACCTGAATTTAGAGACCATCCCAAGAATAGATTTGACTTATTAAACACTAATGACCAAAGTCCAGTGGAGTGGTGGAATGACAGCAAGGACATCATACATGAAGGAAGCAAGAAGTCATTAAAAAGACAGGAAAGAAAGAAAAGACCAAACGAGATGTCAGAAGAGACTCTGAAACTAGTTATTGAACATAGAGTAGCTAAAGCAAACAGAAGAAATGATGAAGTAAAATAGTTGAACAGAAGATTTCAAAGGACGGCTGGAGAAGACAAAGTAAAGTATTATAATGACATTTGCAAACACCTGGCTTTAGAAAAACAAAGGGGAAAAACATGCTGGGCATTTCTCAAGCTGAAGAAATAAGAAAAAAATCAAGCCTCGAGGTGCAATACTGAAGGATTATATAGGGAAAATATTGAACGATGCAGGAAACATCAAAAGAAGATGGAAGGAATACACAGTCACTGTAACAAAAAGAATTGGTTGATGTTCAACCATTTCAGGAGGTAGCATATGATCAAGAACCAGTGGTACTGAAGGAAAAAGTCCAAGCTGCACTGAAGACATTGGCAGAAAACAAGGCTCCAGGAATTGACAGAATAACAATTGAGATGTTTCAACAAATGGATGCAGCGCTGGAAGTGCTCACTTGTCTATGCCAAGAAATTTGGAAGACAGCTACCTGGCTAACCGACTGGAAGAGATCCATATTTGTGCCCATTCTGAAGAAAGGTTATCAAACAGACTACAGAAATTATTGAACCATATCATTAATATCACACACTAGTCTAATTTTGCTGAAGGTCATTCATATGCGATTGTAGCAGTACAATGACAGGGAACTGCCAGAAATTCAAGCTGGATTCAGAGGAGAATGTGGAAAAACGGATGTCATTGCTTATGTCAGATGGATCTTGGCTGAAAGCAGAGAATACCAGAAAGATGTTTACCTGTGTTTTGTTGAGTATGCAAAGATGTTTGACTGTGTGGATCATAAAAAATTATGGATAACATTGCGAAGAATGGGAATTCCTGAGACATTTAATCGTGCTCATGAGGAGCCTGTACATAGACCAAGAGGCAGTCGTTCGAACAGAACAAGGGGATACTTCATGGTTTAAAGTCAGGAAAGGTGTGTGCCAGGGTTACATCCTTTCTCCATACTTAATCAATCTGTATGCTTAGCAAATAATCATAGAAGTTGGACTATGTGAAGAAGAACAGGGCATCAGGATTGGAGGAAGACTCATTAACAACCTGCAGTATGCAGATAACACAACCTTGCTTACTGAAAGTGAAGAGGACTTGAAGCATTTACTGATAAAGATCAAAGACTGCAGCCTTCAGTATGGATTGCACCTCAAAGTAAAGAAAACAAAAATCCTCACAACTGGACCAATAAGGAACATCATGATAAATGAAGAAAATATTGAAGTTGTAAGGGATTTTGTTTTACTTGGATCTACACTAAATGAATAATTTCTTTTATAAGGATCAGTGCACCTAACAACAACAACTGGTAATTTGCTATTAATAATTTTGTTTGTAAATTTTTCTGATCTTATCATTTATTTGACTGAGTCAAGGCAACTATAGATAACAAGATAGGATCAGCCTTCCAAAATGCAAATCCTGTCTATGCAAAGCTCTAACAAAGTGCGTGCAAATTTCCTTCTGTCTACATTTCAGTGAGAATCCTGGATAATTTTGAAATCAAATGATGCAAATTATTGGTCATAATTAGAAAAAGAGAGTTTTGGTGTATAATGGTGTGTTATAGCGTAAAAAGGACAATGTAGAAAAGTTAACAGGACCTCATAAATATATAGGTCTGAGTGGGTTGGAAGTTATAAACTTTCCTGACAACCTGGACCACTTGTAAAAAGGCTGTACGTGTGTGTACTTTGATAAGACATTACTGTGAAGAGAGCTAATAATATATAATACCGGCTTTTGTGGAGAAGACTTAGGAAATATTTGTTCAGAAATAATCCTTGACCATTTTAGTCACTGGTAAGGTTGCCAGATAAAAGGATGCTCAGTTGTACTTGAATTTCACGTGAAAAATGATGTTTTTAAAATAACTTATATACTAAGTATTACATGGGCAATACTTAAACTAAAAATGATTTCATTGCTTATCTGAAGTTTAAATTTAACTAGTTGTCCTACATTTTCATTGGCCAAATTTGGAAACCATAGTCACTATGTATCTCTTAGAACGTTGGCAGGACATAGTATATAGGAAGCATGAAGAATGGCATGAGACTTTACAAGAAGAAACAGGTGCAGAAAAATATTTGCTTAATATACAATAAGGTACACAGAGCATTACATTTTGGAGAAGGGAGATCTTGAGAAATTTATGGTGATCAGAACACAGCAGAAGGAAATCAATAACATGTCATTGATGCTGTCTTTATGTGATGTATTACTGATTTTTATTTTAGTGTTTGAAAACAATATTAAGCCCTTTCATAGGCTCCCTCATTTAATACTATTTCCCATAAAATCTTAAATCTCTACAGGTTTCATTCTTTTCACACAGCAGTTTTGGGGACCCTTAATCTTTAGGGTTTGAAAGAAACAACTGTAGAGTGTTAATTGGGTCAACTGTGTGAATAGGGGCTTTATGTTTACTATGATAGGAAATGGGCAAATTAACATATTAATGAAGCCATCACACTCTGTTTTGTTGTTTGGGGCAAAAGGATTCCAATTTTAGATGGATTTTATTTGAGCAACACTGTATAGTACATTTTGTGTAAAATCTGGCAAGCGCAGTTATTGCCTGAGGGGTGATTTGTTCAAAATGTAATGGCAGATGGCATGACATGATGTATTGTTAAAATCTAAATTTTTTTTTTCATTATCATCATCATCGTCGTCATAGTCATAATCGTGCTTTTGAACTTGTCTGCAGTTATCTGATCAAGAGCCACTGCTCACCTCATCTAGGATAGTACCTTCACCTATTTTCCCTGCCTGAATTCAGATCATCTTTCAAAGCTCATTTCAAGTCCTCCCTGTTCTGTGAGCCATTTTTAACTCATCAGAACTCAAGGATCATTTCCTATTGATTCCTCCAGCCTTAATCATAGAATGTTAGAGCTGGAAAATGCCTTGTCATGATTAATCTCCTTATTTTAGGGATGAAGAAAACTGATGCCCAGAGAGGTTAAGGAATGGAGTCAAGATTGAACTACCAATTAGTGGAAGAAATGTAATTTTTTAAAAAATTGCTGAAGTTTAGTGCTTTTTCTACTCTTCCATGCTTTTTTCACTTTATCGTATAAACAACTCATTTGACATTTATATTTATAGACTTGTCCACTCATTTGTCAGCAGAAGCTTGCATGTTGCTATGATGTTGAACAGGTTTCAGCAGAGCTTTCAGACTAAGATAGACTAGGAAGAAAGTTCTGGTGATCTACTTTTGAAAAATCAACCAATGAAAACTCTATGGATCACAATAGTGTGATGATATTGTGCATGGGATCACCATGAGTTGGGGGCTGACTTTAAAGAAGCTAACAACAACAAAAAATGGGGGAAAAAAATAAAAAGTTTCAACATTACAATATTCATTATATTTTGTATTTATGTAATTTGTTTAACCAACCAGATTCAAGTTTTTTACAACAAATGTGGTGCTTCAAACTCGTTTGTATCTTCCACATTAGTAAACTGGGTAGCTATAAGTGGAATGACAAAGACATTTAATCTGTAATGCCAGTATAATTTGATCTTAATGGTTGCCTGAAGCAATAGTTTAGGAAGGACTCTAAAGCCTCTGGTAAGACTGCCATTTTCAATTAGATTTGTCTGCCTTATCTGCATACTCTGTTCTCACACATCCTTGGTCTCTAAGAGTGAATTAAAGGTTAAGAGATGCAAATCTATTGAGTTATTAATTTGTGAAAAACACTGTTTTAGACTCTTGACATGTTATCACATTTAAAATGCAAAACGATCCTTTATTGATGAGTAAACTGAGACCTTAAATAGTTTAGTAATACGACTGATATGTAGGAAAGTATGCATTTAATCTTCATGTCTCTAATTCTAAATTCAAAATGGGCTTGCATTAATTATCTCTTTCTCATTACTCCATTCATAGAGTTGGAAGGAGACTGAGTCATTACCATGTTTAAGGTCGTTTTAGTTGCCAAATAGGTAGCCAGATGAACTCAATCTGGAATTCCTGAAGGAAAGAGGGAACATTGTGGAACCTTCAAAAATTATTCCTTTCATTTAGAATTACTATGGATGATTCTCAAGCCCAGAAAGAATACTCGAGGACTTTTCTTGCAAATAATTTGGACAATGTCTTATCCACAGTGATTGAGAGAAATGAAGAAATGATATTGTATTTTAGATCAGTGACTGATTTGTTTGAGAAAATAGTAATGATTTTTCAAGGCAAGACTGAATGATAATATATATTATATATACCTTTGCCACAGATAAAAGTACATAGGAGTGGTGACATTTTTCTTAACATTTGTTAGATAGTAGGGCCAGATTTTAGTGCCTCCTGTGGAGTTGTTTATAATACAATTCAAAGGCAATTAATAAGTAAACCCCTGAAGCTCCGTTTAATGCAGAGACATCCTGGAGTGCTTTCACATTCCCAGTACAAAATGTAAGCAGTAGTCAATCAGAGAGCACGCCGCAATGAAAAGATAAAAGTTTGGATCCGAATGAATCTATTGACCCTGCTATTTCAGGTTCCGAATGAGGAAGAATTATAAACTGGCCTGTATGATAACTAAACTGAAACATGTGGATTTTTATGTTGGTGCTGAGAGTTTTGTGGTTCCTGTTTTGTGTTTCTGAAACTAGACCATAGACCTACTTCAGTCGATCACAGACTACAGTTCAACTCTGAAAGATAGCTTCTGACAAACACTCATGTTCTCAGTTGTGCATTGTTTTATGCTGCAAGTCATCATGTGCAATTTTTAAATTAATTTGGTGTTTAACAGAAAACCAATGTAATTTTCTCAGAAGTCCAACTGAGACTGTCTCTGGTATGGTAAAATTGTAGTATCAGCAGAGGAGAGTGTTGTGTTTTCCTGGAGATACGAGATGTCCCATGCTAGGAGATTGCTTGGGGAATACATGACATCAATGTGCAAAGAAGGTAGTCCCAGAAATGAATTGAATCTTTTTGACATTATTTACTACTGATTATGGTGGGTATAACAATGTGCAGATAAACCTAGGAGGAAGAACTCATTCACATTGAGATATAACTAGCCAATATAAGAACTTATGTTTATGCAGACATTCTCAATTTAGTTAACAACAAATATTTAGTGGGCACTCATTCTGTTCCAGATATTTTGCAAGTAGTAGAGACACTAGAATAAACATGATACAGTCCCTGCCCACAAAGAGGTCACAGAGTAAGAGGAAGGAATGACAGGTAAGCAGATAATAACCTTTCCAGGTAGTACTGCTTTAATGGAGGTAAGCACACTGTGAGGGAAATATAGAGATGGTTTCCTGGAGGATTTACCTCAGGTTTAAAGCCCAGTGATACTTGTAGAGAGGGAATAGGAATGGCATGCGTCCTGAAGAAGGTGCAGCTTCAGGGAGAATAGTAAAGGGGAATAAATGGGAGGCTAAGTGTTTTTAAAGGAAATTCAGCTTGAAAGCTTTGCAGAAGCCAGGAAGTGTCAGAGAATAGTGGTTCTCTGAGGACATGGCCCTTGTCTTCTTCTGCATCCCCTGCATCTAGAGGAATTGCTGGTCCATAGCGGACAATGAATAAATATTTGTGGAATGAGTAAAATAATGAAATGTTTATGAGTATGGGCCTAACCAGAAGAAGACAGGAGTTTATGGAGCCATTTAAGGGGCGCTAGAAAAGCAATCAAAAACCTAGAATCAGGTCCCAACCCTACCATTAACTGCCATCAGTTCTTCAGGGCTTAACTTTTCTCACCTGTACAGTGAGAAGGCTGGACTGCATTATCTCTAAGGTCTGTTAGTATCTGGAATCTATGAAATTGTTCTACTGTTAAAAAAGCTATATACTATAGGGTCACTATGAATAGAGATCAACTCGATGGCAGTGAGTAAGTAAGTGATTATGCTTCTAGAAAATTATTTCTAAATGATTTTTACAGGGGATTTAAAATTTTCAACAATAAACAGCTGTTTTTTTTAATATTATAGAAAAAAATTAAGATGGTTATTTCTCCAAACTACCTTGTAGAGGGCACACATTTGGTTTGCTCCTAGGAGACCAACATTACTTTTAATTTTGGGGAAAGCTGCTGTAGTGTTTTAGAGTAATATGTAATTCATTTATAAAATGCAATATCAAGCAAAGAGGTATTTATTACACTGGAAAACAAAAGTAGGCCAGGTTGGAAAGGTTGGGCAGGGCACCCTGAATTCTCTCAGGTGTGGCACTCAGCAAATGAAGATACCTGAGCATCTAAGGATGTATATACACAAGGGTGAGATGCCATTTGGCCTAACGATCTCCTCTCAGAAAAACAGGTATCCTCTGCTTTTGTTTCCATAATATTCCAGAAAGTCCTTAGTAATCATTAAGACTTGACTAGAGTGTCAATTTTGATAAAAGCAGATCTGGGAAGAATAATACACATTCTAAGGTCTTGGCAAAGGAAATGTAGACTATTTTCTCTCTTTGAGGACCTTTAGATGTTGCTTTACTGTTTTCTGGCATTGGATTTTGCTGTTGAGAAGTCTGATGTCAGGTTGACATTTGATTCAGTGTAATTTGTTTGATTTTTCTGGCTGGGTGCTCAAAGGATTCTTTATCCTTAGTCTGATAATTTTATTAGGCTATGTCTTAATGTTCTGAGTAACTTTTCTCTAGAATATAGTGTGCCTTTCCAAATATCAATTCTTCTTTTATTTCAGCATTGTATTATTGAATTCGTTACTTTAACAGCTTTATAGAGATCCAATTTACATATAAAATTCACTAGTTTAAGGTGTATAGTTCAGTGAATTTTTGGATGTTTATAGAGTTGTGTAACAATTACCAAAATCTTACTTTAGAACATTTTCCTTACTTGAAAAGAAACCTTTTTATCCATTAGCAGTCATTCCTGATTTCCCCCTCCACCACCCTCAGCCCTAAGCAACCCCTAAACTATTTTCTGTGCCTATACATTTGCCTGTTCTGGGCATTGCGTGTAAATGGAACATGCAATATGTGGTCTTTTGTGACTGGTCCTTTCACAACATGATATTTTCAAGCTTCTTCTATGTTGTACCATATAGATGTACTTCATTCCATTCATAGGGTCACTATGAGTCAGAATTGACTCAATGGTCATGGATTTGGTTTGAGTTTGTTTAGACATACACGTAAGTATAAATACATTTTGTTTACTCATTCTCAGTTGATGAAAATTTGGGTTGTTTCCACCTTTTGACTATTATTAACATTCATGTACAAGCTTTTTGTATATTTATATGTATACATATATATAATTATAAATAATGATATATGTTTATGTATGCATATAAACATGATATATATATTTTGTACATTTATATATAATTATATAAATAATATATATAATTATAAATAATGGTATATGTTTCTATATACATATAAACATGATACATATATATATACATAGATATCATATTTATATGTATGTAGTGTGTGTGTGTCCATGTCCATGGGACTAAATGAGGTTACTTAGGAGGTAATTATAGACAGAGAAGTGAAAATATCTGAGAATCACTGTGACACGACAGCAATTAAGGTTCAAGAGGAAGTTGAAGAGCCAGTTAGCCAAGGAGATTAAAAATCTAGATCAGTTAGGTAGGAGCAAAATAAGGAGGGTAGAGTGTCCTAAGAATAATAGAAGAAAGCACATCATCAAGGAGAAAATAATCACCTGTGTCAACCACTTCTGTAATGAAGTCTGAAACTTGATCATTGTATTTGATAGGATGAGTGTTTTACTGGTGACTCCACCAGGCGTAATTTCCAAGGAGGATGAAAGCCTGATCAGAAGTAGTTAAAGAAAGAATGATAGTATTGTGGGCAAGTTGACAAAGTATGCTTTGATGCGCTATCTTGATTCTAACACAGAGTAAAGTTAGATAAAATCTGAAAAGAAAGAGCAAAGACATAGCTGAGTTATAAAACAAAATAAATGCCCTCATGGACTAGAAAGGGAACAAGTAAGAACTAGTGACTGTGTCACCAGGCTTTTGGATGCCTGGTCTCGAAGTTAGCAATATCAGACAGTAGTTCAACTCCTATGGAGTAAAAGAAAATAAAAACATTACATTAGCGATGCTTTATAGGAAACTGTGGCATTAGGTAGGCTGGAAAGACAGTAAAGTTTGACAATCAGATTGGACTAGTTCTGGGCTGGGTACCTAGGGGCTGGGTTAAGGCAGTGATAAACTTGTTAGAGAGGAAGGATTAAGAAGAGAAGATCAGAGAGGGAGAGGGAGAGAGAGAAGGAAACAAAATACCTTCTCCTCAAAATAAGCCTGCATAATATAAATCCAGAGAAAATGAATAAATCTTCTAAAAAAATAGCCAACAAAATTGATATTATAAAATGGATTTACTTTAAATAAACATGTTTATATGGAACAATCTGGCAAAGATTTCAAAATGAGTATGCCTAATATAATTAAAAAATATTAAGCAAACAACTACAAAAATAAAATGAAGAGGTAAATATATAAACATATCAGATCAGAAATCATGGAAATGGAATCATAAATTCTACAGCATGAAAGGGCAGGTTACCCTGGGGTAATGGCAGTGGATTGATTGTGACTGCAGGTCTCTCCCAGCAGCGTTGGATGCCGGAAAAGTAAAGGACTGATGTATTTGATGAGTTTAGGGAAAGCTCATAACAGTTACCTGAAATTACATACTCAGCTAAATGATTTTATGAGAATAGGTCAAAACAGTTATTTTTAAACATATGACATTGAGAAGAGTTTACCACTCAGACCTTCATTAAATAAGTTTTAATGGTATCCTTGAAAATATCATTCAGTAGTGAATTAGAAAATATAAAACAATAAATAAGATTCATCCTAGGGTGGCAAGGATCAATCAACATAGCAAACATGTTAACCTAATAAAGGAATAAGACCATATTATTTTTTTTGGTATGTACAGAAAAGAACATTCAATAAAATCCAACAAATATTCATTAAAAAATTTCTAAAAACTAGTAAAATATTTTAACCTATCTATCAGAAACCTACATTATGATTAGTAATAAAATTTGAGAATGACTCTTCAAGTCAGGAACAAAACAAAGATACCTGCTATTTTTGCTTCCATTGAATATTCTACTGAATATTCTAACTAATGCAATGAGAAAACAGAAAGAAGAGGTATAAGAATGAAAAGGTTGAGGTAAATCTACCTTTATTTACATACGATGTGATTTTTATGTAGAAAATCCTGAAGATTTTACAAACTCTTAGGACTAATAATAAAAAAAAAGTGCTAGAGAAGTTGTGAGATACAAATTCAAATATGAAAATCAATAACATACTTAGATATAATTTTTTTTAATAGAAAATAAACCTCGACCTAAACCTCACACCTCATACAACAAAATAAGCTCAAAATGGATCATGGACTTAAATGTAAAATGTAAACCTATGAAACTTTTATGAAAATAAAATAGGAGAAAATCTTCAGGATCTAAGGCTAGTCAAAGAGTTTTTAGGCTTCAAAAGCATGATCCAAAAAAGGAAAAATTGATTAATTGGATATCATCAAAACTAAAACCTGTTGCTCTGCAAAAGCCCATGTGAAAAGGACAAAAAAAACAAGCTACAGGATTGGTTTATAAATAGTTTTTCCTTCATGAAGATTTTTAGGTATAGTGAAGGATGTATAATATAAGTAACATTTCTTATCTGGCAGTTCTATCATTCTTCAACTTCACTTACGGGGCTGTAACTTTCTGTTGTACCTTGAGTTTCCATAAACATGATTCAAAAGTGTGATGGTAGCAATCACAGCACATGAGAAAGAAGTAATTTGTTAAGCAGAGCACAGAAAGTTCTATAAATGCCTAACATCTTAGAAGCTCAGCATTTCCAAAAAAGAGTCTTGGATGAAAAATGATGCGTCAATGACACTAACCCTTTCTCTATTTACCTTAACAATTTCTTATTGAAGAAATGGAGAAAAATAAAAGAAAAGTAAAAGATCTTGTGACAGTATTCTTTAAAAAGGCAGATGTTTATAGGATTCAAAGGTACAAGAAAAGTCAAAAATACAACACAAGTTAAGCCAAGGTAAGTGATGCACTAACTGGAGGTGATGAATGTACACATGCAGAAGGGTCCTCAGTTATTCTACTGAATGATGGCGAGGACTGCAATGGGAGTCAGGAAACCAGAGTTCTCTCCATGATTTGTTTTAACTGTTGGCAAGCCAGAATTAATTCACTTCACCTCTCAGGTCCATTTCCCATTTTTAATATGGGTGGCAGTCCTGGGGCACCTCTGAGTTTCTTTCCAAGTCTGAGACTGTGAGGCCCTTCTGTCAGCTGTCGAGGTGAAATAGCTCTCTGCCACATGCAACACACTTTAGGACCCTATCAATCAAGCCAGTGACTCACTGCCAAGGGTAATGCAGAGTGACACACAAATAAGATTCTGGAAGCCAACTGGCTTTGCTTTTCTCATTTCCAATGTGCTATGTTCTAACAAATTTAAAAGTTCTCCAATTTATAAATTCCATCCCTGAAGCAGAGTGAATCAAAGCACTTGTGGCATTTGAATTTCTGTACCCTGGGAATGATTTATTGTGTTTGAATTTTCATTGTGTTTCTATTGGGGGAAATAGGCTGCTGGGTAGAGTAAACATTTCCACAGTGTGAAAATATGCTCCAAGCAGCCTTGAGCATGTGCCAAGTTCTAATATTGCTTGAAAATTATTATTGCTCCATTAAGGATTCTTGAATTTTTGAATAGCCAATGTAATCACGTGATTAATTTTTACCTCCTCAACTCCAGATGACTGCTTTCCAAACGCTCTTTAATTTCAGTACATTTACAAAATAATTAAAATGCAATTTACCAGGTTTTAAAAGTGTTTGCAATATATGTTCATAAATGTTTCAGGTAGGACTACTTTCTGGGTTTTTCCTAATAATGTCTTCCTCCCCTTCAATCCTTTTAATTCAACACTTAACTGGTATAGCAATTCTCATAAATAAACATGTGAATTGATTGAAAAGAGTGATTAAATGCATTCAGAGGTTAGTGCTCTAGCATTTATTTCCTAGAAAGTCTGCTGAATGTTTTCAGTTAATAAGAGAGGAGGGGAGCATCACAACTCTGAAATAGGGGTATTTGGATTAGTGTTACATGAAGAATCTGGCTCTCTTAGAAGGGATAGTGGCTGTGATGGGGTAGAGAGGGAAGAAAAATAGGAGGATTAAGTTGCACCATTTAGATTCATTTGTCTGTAGAAAAGACTTTTTTCCATCTGGTTAAGTGAAGATGAATGAATGAAGAATCACAGTGTTCTTTCTTAATCAGCTTAATCACCGTGAAAAATTGAGGTAGTTATTCTGCCTACAAAGCATGAAAGGTCTAAGTGATATTTGCCGAGTTGTTGCAACACCTTGATAGTCAAGTTGTACATAGTGCCACAGATCCAGGCTGACAACTTGTGTCCCTAACATAACTTACGTTACTTTGAAATGACTCTGAATTGGCATTGCTACTAGAATTTGAAAGAAGGAAAAAAATGACCTAAGAACAGGCCTTGGTGTTTTGAGTGTTTTCAGATATCTTCCAGAGTCTGACAGAGAAAGAGGATATCAATGTTTCATCTGATCCAGGCTCCAGACTTAACCGAGGTGGCATTGAAACCTGAGATCCTACTGGGGGAGAGCATTTATTAACAGTGACAACAATAACAATGGCTATGATAAACTTTAAACCTCTCCTTTAAACCTTACTTCATTTTTATGAAGGGGGTACTATAATTATCACTACCTTAGGCGTGAGGAAGGAACTTGCAGAATTTAAGTCATTTTCCCAGGGTTAACTGGCTAGGAAGAGGCGGAACCCTGAGTAATGCACACCCAGGACCTGTGGCTCCAGAGCCAGCCGCAGCTCCATCACTACCCAAGCCTGGCTAAGTCAACAGGGACGTTGTATCCCTTCTCTCTTATGTCTAAAAACCATCTGTTAAAACTTAAATCTAGTTTCTATTCTCTGAGAAGAAAAAAAAAAGTATTCCAAAATCATTTTGAAATGATCCTACCTAAATAGGAAGCTCCCCATAAATTTATGAGGGATGAGTAAATGTTTCAATTTTACTATTATTGCATTTACAAAGTTGCTTTATCCTTCTTTAAAGGTCATATGGCTATTTTATCAACCTCTAATTTTTCTCCAGAACACTTCATTGGTTGTGGTTAAGTGCTGTCAAGTGGATTCCAACTCATAGTGAACCCATGTGACAGAATAAAACTGCCCCATAGGGTTTTCTTGACTGTAATCTTTACGGAAGCAGATCTTGAGGTTTCTCCCATGGAGTTTCTGGGTGGCATTCGAACCACCAATCTTTCTGGTTAGCAGTCAAGTGCTTAACCATTTGTGCCACTAGGAATCGGATTGTTTATCCCTTCCTAAATATTTGTAACTTGTAAAGAACATATACATGAAGAAGAAAAATAGGATACTAACATGCAAATTTTATAGGAAAATTGTCTGAATTGTTTACAAAACAATGTTGGCAAAAGTAGAATCATCTGGCATTTTTGTTTATTTAACAGTGTACCAATATTGTAAGAATAAAATTCTAACAAAGTGTGTAATTTTAGAACTCGAGTGACCATAAAGCAGAACAGAAATGAGAACATTCACTTGAATTATTTATTTATTTAGTAAAACAATATAAATTATCTATGGTTAAAATGCATTTTCTATAATTGTATCTTTTTCATACACTTAAATATCCATAGAGGAATGTTCAGACAAATTCAGAAACTGAGCATATATGGCTGCACACTGACAAAACATGTTGGCAATACTTACAGTTAACTGTATGGATTTTAGACACAATGGTAAGCACATTTTTAAAAAAAATAATTTTTGTTTTGAATCTGTAATTTAGATATTGTCATAATTTAAATTGGAGTTGACTCTCAGTAGTTATTACATTAATACAAGTTGCATTGATTGATGGAGAATGCAGGAATGCCTACATCTACCTACCTACATTTACTCAATTTGCAACAAATTTTGCATATGGGGAATAAAGCTAAACTTTTCCCAAAGAGTGATGTATATTTTTCATACTTCCAAGTCATAATCGATTGTTATGTATTGAATTGTGTATCTGAAAAATGTGTGTTGTAAATCCTAACCTCTATACATATGGGCCCAGGTTGTGCAGTGGTTAAGAGCTCGGCTGCTAACCAAAAGATTGGCAGTTCAAATCCAGCAGCCACTCCTTGGAAACCCTATGGGGCAGTTCTACTCTGCCCTATAGGGTCTCTGAGTCAAATCAACTTGAAGGCAACGGGTTTGGTTTTTTTTAACAGGTTTATGTATGTGGAAGGAGCTCTGGTGGCACAATGGGTAGAGTGCTCAACTGCAAACTGAAAGATTGGCAGTTGAAACCCATCAGTCACTCCAGCCACTCTGCAGAAGAAAGGACCTGGTGATCTGCTCCCATAAAGATTACAGCCTAGGAAACCCTATGGGGCAGTTCTACTCTGTCCAGTAGGATTGCTAAGAGTTGCAATCGACTTGGGGGCACACAACAGCAACAACATCATGTGGATGTAATCTCATCTGGGATTATGTTAATGAGGCTATATCAGTGTAGGGTGTGTTTTAAAAACAATCACTTTTGAGATATAAAAGGAACCTCTTAGGCATAGAAGCAAGGACAGACTGAGGAAGATTGATTCCACATGAAGATTGCCAAGGAACTGGGGAACAGAAGCAGAAGAGAGATAAGGATCTTCCCCCAGAGCCAATGGAGAGAGAAAGCCTTCCCCTAGAGCCAGTGCCCTGAATTTAGGCTTCTAGCCTCCTAACTGTGAGAAAATACATTATCTAATTGTAGTATTTCTGTTATAGCAGCACTAGAGAACTAAAACACAATAGTTGAGCCCTTTAAAGTATAGGGCTGTAACTTGCCTGAGGGCAAGAGTCTTCTCTCTATCATAGCACATGCTGACAAATGTTACATTTATTATCAGTTGTAATTATGAATTAAGGTCCCTGGGGGCATACATGGTTTGCACTCTGCTACTAACCTATTACTATCCTCTCACCATACTTATTCAATCTGTACACTCAGCAAATAACCCAAGAAACTGGACTATATGAAGGAGAATGTGGCATTAGGATTGGAAGAAGACTCATTAACAATCTTTGGTATGCAGATAACCCAACCTTGCTTGCTGAAAGAGAAGATGACTTGAAACACATACCAATGAAGAGCAAAGTACACAACCTTCAGTATGGATTACACCTCAACATAAAGAAAAAAAAAATTTGGACCAATAAACAACATCGTGATAAACAGAGAAAACGCTAAAGTTCTCAAGGATTTCACTTTACTTGTATCCACAATCAATGCTTATGGAAGCAGCAGTCAAGAAATCAAACAATGCATTGCAGTGGGCAAACCTGCTGTGAAAGACCTCTTTAAAGTGAGAAGATAGGATGACTGCTATTTAGTTGATGTCATCAGGGATTTTGAATGGTGGTTAGCAGCTTAGTTTTTGTTGCACAAATGACGTTTTTCCCCTAAGAAAACCTGCCTCTTCCCTGTAACTTTTCTGAAGAAAGAAAAGATATATAGATCGTTAACCAGTAGGTACTACCTAATGCAAGAGTAAGTTAAATAGAAATAACAACGGGTTGATATATAAAGAATCTGAAAATTAGGTTACGCCCATTTTCCCTAATATAACACTCATGATTAGAATTTGTTAATGCAGATTATCTTTTATTCGTTAAATTTAGCAGTTGTTAGCCTTAGGGTTAAAAAAGGAAACAAATGCAGTGCTTCACTTTTCCAAATCCTTGGAGGGAGTTCTCCATTTCTAGCAAATAGTCATTTATAATTTATAATTACCACTTGACCTTCAACTTGTAAAAAAAGATACGAATTGGCTTACAATAAAAATAAGACACCTTCCAATTTAATGCGTCGTTTGTCAAAAATGAACACAGTAACTAAACAGACATTCATTTTCATCTTACCAACACCGAGAAAAGTGTTAATGTTATGAACAAATAGCAAATTTGCTCACGGCTTTTTTCACCCCTGCTTGTCTAAACCTTCAAATGAAATGAAGTGGGTTTCAGCAGATTAAACCAAAGTTTCTGAGAAAGAAAAAAAAAATTACCCTTTGCCCTACCCAAAAGTTAATTCTGAGCTTTGAGAATCTTCTTTGTTCCATGAAAAGTGTCTCATATTTTTTCTTCAGCTTAAGCTTTCTAGATTGGGTTTCTAGTAAATCTGTGTATTAAACATCAGATAATTTGGTCAATTTGTATGGTCAAACCACTATAGCTGTTTGACTTTTTAGCCAGTGCAGTGGTTTTCATTTCCTGTTTCTATCATTGAAGTTAGACTGTTTTTTTGTTGTTGTTGTTGTTGTTTTCCAGTATGACATTCATAACCCCACCAACTTGGCTCACACCTAGTTTGGCAGTATGGTTTCCCATCTTTTCCTAACTTGAATCCTTCACTCTAGTCACCTGGGTCTCGTTCTTTGCTCATGCCATTCTCAATTTATAATGGATCTCTGCATCCTCTTTTCAAGTCATAGTTCCTGACTTTCGTCCTCTCTGAAGCCTTTCTAGCTCCCATTGAACTTACAAAGTATACCACACTGTTTTACCACCAAGTACACCCTGTCTCTTTACTTCATTTTCATTTCTCAATCTTATTTCCCAGCTAAGTTGTAAGCTCATTTAGGGCACTGACAATGCCATAATTTTTCCCATAGTATCTAATTTTAGTATCTGGTTTAGATTAGGTGTGTAGTAAATATGTGAGAAATTATTTATATTTTATCCACTTTCATGAAAAAGCTAAATGCACTTTTTTCAGCAAAATATAGTGGAAAAAAGCTAGCAGCAAATGAACAGCGAGACTAGAAACAGATGAGAGAATACTTCTCAAACAACCACTTTAGAACTATGCCAGTGTAAACATGGCACAGTAGGGGCTTGCTTATGTTTCCTCTTCCCAGTTTAGAAGCCTTATGTGTGCACTGGTTACTTTTACACAGTTCTTGAATAGGTCCCTGTGAAGCATTACAAACCATGACATGTTGCATTTTTCTTTTTACTTCACTATATTTTTGGACATAGCAATATATCTAAATTAAAATTCTGAAAGCTAAATCAAAATCCAACAGAAGATTCTATTTAAAAAAAAATCTACACAGAGTAAATATGTAAATATATGGAAAAAAAGATAACTTTTGGAGGAAAAATATTTTTGCATTATTTTGGGTACAGAACATTTTTTTAGCTCATCAAAGCTGCATCATCAAGAAAATAAACTTTTCCCTAAAATATATTTTGAGAGATTACTATTAAAATCAGAATATTGGACTGTATGCACGATTGATATGACCTTCGATGATAGTTCTTCTGTTGTATGGAGCCTTATTCTGTTCTTCACTTTTGGGTTTGGAGAGTAGAGAGACAGTAAGAGAACTCTTTACTCAATCCAGGGGAACCTCCAAAGTCATGTACACACACAAGCCACCTTCTCTTGTTCTGCCTTTCCTAGTGTCTTATTTTTTTTTTTAATTGTACTTCAGGTGAAGGTTTACAGAACAAATAGTTTCTCATGAAACAGTAGTACACATATTGTTTTATGACATTGGTTAACAACCCCACAACATGTCAACTCCCTCCC
>NW_004444128.1:3182437-3235588 GCF_000243295.1 Trichechus manatus latirostris | reverse complement strand
AACAGTTAGTAGACATGTTGTCCTATGACAATGGTTAACGACCTCACAACACATCAACACTACCCTTACTCAACCTTGGATTCCCTATCACCAGCTTTCCTGTCCCCTTCTGCCTTCTGGCCATTGTCCCTGGACTGCTGTGCCTCATTAGTCCCATGTGGTTTTATGGGGCTGTCCACTCCCTGGCTGAACCCTAGTGTCTTATATATTAATCATTCTTTCTGGTTTTCATTTTTGTTGTTTTCCTACTTTTTTTTTTTGTTTTTTTTTTTTCCTATTTCCTTCTCCTACTGCCATCATAATTCTCCTACTGTGCCAGTAGTTCCTTCTGCTGAAGATCTCCATTCTGGCCCTGACCCAGGGAAGGTGGGTAACAAATAGTAGTTTTCTTATGGGAGAACTTTACTATTTCAGCTCTCCCAGTAGACTTTCTTAATCTGTTCTTTGCTGACATCAAATGATCAATGAGTCCAAAGTATGTCTAACATTCAATTATCTTCTATAAAAACTACTACTAATCTATTTTAGATGACATTTAAGTTTTACTCACTTTATGGAAAACTGATTTCAAAAAGCAAAAACTTATAAATTTACTTAACTGAAGATTTCCCCCGTAAGCTCTGCTCCCATAAATATGACAGTTATAATAAAAGAAGCATTTTGACATTAAGTAGACATGTATCCCAGTGTCATCACCCTAAAGTTGATGGGTGGTGAACCATCATACATAATACCTAAATGTGCTTTTCTGGTGGGAACATCATCAATAGACTTTTCAAAACCATGTGCTCTGCAATATGTTGATTTCAGGACTGCTTTCAACAATAATACCTTAGTCACATCTTTTAAACTATTTTTATTTTATGGAACTTTTAATTTTTCTATGTTACATTTAATGTATTTTTATAATGTGTTTATAAACTTTCATATTGGTTGGTTGGCTCATTATGCAGAATTACTAAATTGATATTAAGAGTGGTTTAGAAGTGACTTTTAATGGACCCAAAGTAATACAGAAGGTGTTTCTTTCCATATTGGTTAACAATAACAGCCTGTTGTTTGAGTCAAATTTGTAAAAATTATACCTTAATATGCAAATCCATTTTTTCATTACTGATGCAAAGCAAAGAAAACCAACAGGATAGCAAACACCAACATTTTGCCTCTAAGTGCTCGCGGACATAAAATAAATGAGGCATGGCTATTGATTGTCTTTGGCCTACATTATCTGCACAGGAACTATTAAGGAGGCGTTTCCATCTTCCTTTCATGCCTCATTTTCTCATACTATCTAATGAAGAGCTTCACTTAAACTATAATGTGCTACTCTCCCGAAAGTACATTTTTATGACACTAAAAAGCAATACTTGTGTATCAAGGACTGTTTTTACTGCTACATTTATTAGGTTCTTGCACTGTATAAAATTATAAAATATTCTAGAACTGGGTAGCATTATTAGTTCTTTTAATTAATTTCTGATTTTGAAGTTTATTTTGTCAATCTAAACATGCTGAAAAACAGATACCACTATATTGTTGTTTAGGAGCCCTGGTTGCCCAGTGATTGAGTGCTCGATGGCTAGATGAAAGGTTGGTGGTTTGAACCCACCAGCCGCTCCATGGCAGGAAGATGTGGCAGTCTGCTTCTGTAAAGATTACAGACTTGGAAACCCTATGGGGCAGTTCTACTCTGTCCTATCGGGTCACTATGAGTCAGAATCGACTCGATGGCAATGGGTTTAGGGTTTTCTGGTGGTTTTTTTTTTGGTTGTTGTTGTTGTTAGTTGCTGTATTGTCAATTCCAACTCATGGCGACCTCATGTGTGCAGAGTAGAACTGCTCCATAGGGTTTTCAAGGTTCCGACTTTTAAGAAGCAGATTGCCAGACTTGTCTTCAGAGGCACCACTGGGTAGGTTTGAACCGCCAATCTTTTGGCTAGTAGTCGAGCACTTAACCGTTTGTGCTACCCAGGGACTCTTAGATAGCACTATAACACCACCTGTTGCCATCGAGTTGATTCTGACTCATAGCAAGTATTCCCATGATTGTGAGATACTCTTCGAAGAGCTCTCAAAGTACATGTTTTACAGTTTTCTTTGTGTACACCTTTAAGAAGGGTTTGTTGTGAAGCTCAAGTGATCAATATGTGTAAAATATATTTTCATGTTTGGACATACTTCATTTAGGATCCCTCTCAGATATTTAGAACCAAGCATTTACACGGAAAGTCTGGAATTTCATTAGGAAGATCTGGGCTTGAAATGACATTGTGTAATCTTCAGTGTTTGAAACCAGAGGAGTGAATGAGACCCTTTTAGAAAATGATATGGTATGAAAGGAGAAGTCAGTGGTGGATTATAGAACATACTGATATTTGAGAGATGCAGATAAACAAGACTCTGAAACCAGGTAGCCAGAGAGGAAGGAAACAGACCAGCAGAGGGTGGTATCATGTGAGTATGAGGAGGAAATGCATGGAAAGTTAGTGTAAGAAGCCACAAGAATGATTTTTGGTGCTTCTTTCATCTTGGGACCTGAAAACCAAAGCCTGGGATGTGTTTTATCAATATTGTTCTTTTTTTCCTTCTTACTTTCTCTTCCCCTTTAACTTCTTTCCTTCCTCCTTTCCTCCCTCCCTACTTTCCTTCATTCCTTTCTTAATTTCCCTTCTCTTCCCTCCCTTTTCTCCCCTTTCGTTCCCCTACCTGCTTGCTTGTTTGCTCTCTCTCTCTTTCTTTCTTCTGATTTTGCCAATTGGAGAAAAATATATCTCAGTTTAATTTGCATTTCTGTAGTTACTTACAAGGTTGATGGTTTCTTAGATATTTCTTGGCACCGTGCAGTCTTATATGAATTTCTATAATTCTAAAGCAATTACATTCTAACTTTATAGAAAAAAAGACAAAAGTTATGAATCATAAAGCAGAATATTAGCTAAAATTTATAAATTTCTGGTAAATAAGTTTATAAAGTGCCAGCTAATACGAATATCATCTGTATATGCCTTTATGAGGGTTCTTGTGTGTTATCAGGCGTGGCTCTGATAACAGGACACAGGCAGACAGCTGGATTTTTTTCTCTCTACCTTCTGTCCCTCATAGGGAGAGTCTCTGGCTTTTAGTTGAAAAATTTAACAAATTTACATTCATATTACAGTGGTCACTGATATTTTTAGACTTATTTGACACTTTAACTTAGTTTTTTTATTTTTTACTTTACATGCGTCTTTTTAATTTTTCTCCCCCTACATATGGTTTTGTTAGATTAATGAAATGTTCTTTGCTCCATTTATTTTTCTTTATTGATTCACAATTTCTTTACCCTATTTCTACTATTTGGTAATGACAATTCTTAAAATTTACAAAACATTGAAAAGTTTTATTTTTCATTTGGATTACTTAGTACCTATATCCACATTCAAACAAAATAAGAACATTAGCATGCTTTCTCGTTCACCTGCCCCTCCCTGCCTTATCCCTAGTTGAAATAAAAATTGTCTGATTGCTAATAATTTGTGTTTGATGCTTCAAGTATATTTTTATATAAATATAAAAAGCCAAACCTGTTGCCATCGAGTCGATTCCAACTCATAGCGACCCTATAGGACAGAGTAGAGTTTCCAAGGAGTGCCTGGAGGATTCAAACTGCCGACCTTTTGGTTAGCAGCCGTAGTAGCACTTAACTACTATGCTGCCAGATGACTAATTTACTCACCAATATTGTTTGGATCCTACAAGTTTCCCTATTTTGAAGTAATATATACTTTAAATTTTGCTAATGTGTATATTCTTAGCTTTTTTTTTTTTTTTCCAGAAAAGGCCTGTCATTGATTGATAGAATATTGTAAAACATATTTAGCTTTACTACTTACCCGCTATTTTTCTGGATATAAGATGAAGGTTTTTGAAGATATTGCATTATTATCTTCTATCTTTCATTATAACTAAAAATCTCAGACTAATCTGATTCTCATGTCTTTGAAGCTTTTTTTCTTTTAGCTTTTTATAATGCGGTTTCTTAAATATGGCCACATTTTTACTTTTCTTGTTCTTTCTGCTCAGTACTCAGTGGTTCCCTTTCTACTTGCTGTTATCTCCTTCTTTTTTTTTTTTTTTCCATATTGGCAATATTTTATTTCTTCTTTTTAATTCTATGAGTTGGAATTGACTTGATGGCAATGGGTTTTCTTTTTAATTAAAAAATTTTATCTCCTCCATTATCTCTGTTATGCTACTCTGGAAATTCTACTAGGTGAATGTTGGAACACTGAAGTCTATTCTTCATGCCTCCTAACTCTTCTGTTTTACTTCTCATCTTTTTGCCCTTTTGTAGTGCAATCTGAGAAAATATCTTGTCTTAGTCTTCCAGCCAGTTTGTGTTCAGTTTATATCTAATCTTCTACTAGCTCATTTTTTAAATTTTAGCATTCAATTTTTTCAAAAATTATATTTTAAACATTATTTTATGAATATGATTGCATTTTTAATCTATGGGGATTCTAATAAAACCTAATGATGTTGAATTTCTACAAATGTATGGGAATTCATCTTTGTCTGTAACGGGATGCAGGTTCTCACTATGGGAGCCTGTTATCAGTGATTCGGAAGCAGGATCAGGGTGTGTAATAAGATGAGAGATGTTGCTAGTACATCTTGTTGATGTAGAGGCCCCCCCCCCACCATTTTCGCCTTTGAATCCATGAGTTACCTGGGGGCATATCTCTGCTTCTTCAGTCCTAGCTCCCATTCTGGAAGTCTCCCACGTCAGAAGGCCCACTTAACAGCTTTAATCAGAGTTTCTTCTAGGCAGCAAGAATAAGGATGGTGTAAGAAGAAAACAGGAAGTGGAGCAGATGGCTTCTGAATTGCTAGAATTAGAGAAAGGATTTCACTTAAGGGGAAAAAAATGACAAAAAAAGTTTCTGGTATCACATTTTACCCTAAGGTTTGAGACTTTTGTTTACTGTCAACAAAGAGAAGATTCTAGGAGCCTACATACTTCGTGTCACGTTTGTGGTGGTGCAGCTATGGTATCCAGTGGGGACGTGTAGAAAGCTGTAACTATTCTCTGATCCATCTAGAAAGGCCTCAAGAAAGAGATGCAACCGTAGGAGAAAATCCACTTCTAGCTTCAGTGAAAATGTCCTGTCTATAAAGGGATAGCTCTTCAGTGGGAATGAGATGAGGGAATGCTATTTGTTTAACACCTACTATGGCCATATACTGTGCTAGGTACTTTTATATGTTCTGCCATTTAATCTTTAGAAGTGTATCCTCATCACTTTATGTGTAAAGCAACTAGGATTAGGAAAATTAAATAAATTACCCCAGCAAGTGATAAGCCTGGATATGAACACTTATATGTCAGAATTTAAAAAAAAAAAAAAGTTTTTACCAGGCACTCAAGTTGAACTAATCACTGCAATAGAACAAGAAATTTGTTTCTCATTTACTTATGAGAAAAAAATAAACTTAGGGAACATGTTGACTTACATAATCTTTATTGACTGGCGGGTTTTCCCTAGAACTATGATCACCCAGGGACTTTTCAGATATTACTTTCTATGCATAATAAATAATAGGGTAAAAATGATATTCAGAATCCTCAGGTAGGTCTAACTGAGCTCTTCTTTCTGCTTCCTTATTCCCCATGTTCTACTCGGAGTGCGCCAGAAAAAAAAAAAAAGGCAAGTAGCCTGTCTGAAAAGCAAAAGAAAAATGTGTCCTTTATTCACAAAAGGGTGAGAAAATAGCCTTCTCATTCCTCTTCTGCATTTCCAACTAAACTTCCATTCCTTACGTATGCTTTTGAAAAGAAGGTGAAAATTATAGCGGTTGTAAAATGTTGGAGATGAACATGTTCTTCTTCAGAGTATGGATAAATGGGTCAAAAGCTACTTTCTTGTGAAAAATGCACACAGACATTATGGATGTGGGCTAAGTCCCCAGACTTCCTTTTAAGATTCAAAGACAGTCACACACACACAGACACACACACGCACACACAGTCCTTGAGAGAAAAATATATATCTGCTTGTTTTCTTTCTTATCTTGGAATTAATGATAAAATGCTTATATGCTTATCTACCATACTTGGACCACTTGGAAATGGCCACTCTGACTCTCATAGTCTCAGGCTGAGACAGATTTTGGCATTTATGCAATTCTTGGATTGGTGTGTCCAGGGTAACTAAGCCCTTCTTGCTGAGTTGACTCTATAATATGTTTATGATTATATTATACTTGATCTTGGAGGGAAATCAATTCTAGTTACTCTTGACTTCAATTTGGCATAAATTAGAATACATTTTTTAGATCAAATTATCTAGTTTTTTGAAGATACTGAGTTCTTGGATCCTTGGATATTCCTCAATGTTTACCTTTATCTCTTCCTCAAAATTTAGTATCGTTTTTATTCTATGATTATCTTATCTGTGCAGATGGAAATTTTCAGACATGGAGGCACTCATCTCAGGACAGGAATGGCGGGATCAACATGCATTCCTAGGAAACCAAAGATCAGGATGTGAATAATTTGCTTATAGGAATAATGTGTCAGGATGCAAACAGTTTGTTCCTAGGAAGAAAGTGTGTAACCGAACTGGCTGGCGCCACTCACCCAGGTGATAACCCACTCCTTCCTAGCCAAGTGACTGACCTTTACAATTTAAAGGACTTCAGACTGAAGCTGATTTTATCAACCATTAACCCCCTACATTTCCTTTGTTCTTTCTCTATTTAGACCCTTCTCTCCACTTGAACAGTGGAGCACTTTGTAATTTTTACTTTGTGCTGCCCAGCTCAAGCTATATTATTCCTAAACAAAACTCTTTTCTTTCACTCCTAACAGAGTACGAGATTTTCAACATTGACATTTCTGGTGTCAGAAGTGGGATTTTGAAGGTGCATTATCTTTGACTATCCCCAAAGTATTTCCGGATACAGGTATGGTACATCTGAGCCGCTTTAGGCTCTCTGCCTGTGCCAATTCTTGGGAATAGTTTAAGGTAAAAGAACCCTCAAATCTGAGCTCCACTCCCTTGCATTGGTAGCTCTTCAAGTTTTATTGTGGAATTTGTTTTGGTTCTTGCAAGTAAAAGTTTGTTTTTCTATAACTGTCATTAAAAATGGGAAATGCCATATCTAAAAGAGATTTGGAGCCACCTTCTGAGACTCCTGCTCACTACATGAACAAACATTTTGATCCCTTAATGTGCATGTTCATTGTTTGTTTGGCATAACTTCACTCAGGACAGTTTGGAAAATCGGTGGCCACTTTTGGATACCTTCCAGTTGGAGATACTAGTATGTTTAAGGTCCAAAATAAGAGACTAATTGTCTAGATGGCTGAATGAATTAGGTTTGAAAAGAATGAAACCATGTTTTGTATGGTTGTTACAAAGGAATTTCAGAGTCTTTTAAGCTGCAAAAATATGTGGGTATGGGTTCAAGCATCTTAAAAGCCTCCAGGGCACTCACCACTAACAGAAAGACACCTGTAAAAGGATAAGCTAGGACATGAGATGGACCAGAGCATTATGCTGCCCACCAGCCACAAGACAACTTTTATGCCATGTAGACACTCTGTGAAACAAAACACTGACCAAACCCCACAGTAGACTCCCTGCTAGGAATTTTATTTGGCTCTGGGAAACCAAAGTTTCACCTAATTCTTGACATCCTTTATAAGTGAGCCTGAATTACCCCATTTCTGGGACCCTGGTTTAGGGTACATGTTCAAAAACACTACAAGCTAAATATACTTGAAGTAATTTGAAATATCAGTGATCACTTTGGGAAAATGAAGTCTCATTTGCATTGTCCTTCTTAGAAAACTTTTGTTTAATGCTCAGATTTAGTCAAAGAGTCTGAATAAAATTCCTCCATCTGAGACTCTGGCAAAATAATGAGTTTATCTAGGACCTGTTTTTCTGAGTTGATCTTACCAAAGAATTGCTGTATACATTTTAAAATACTGGGTTGCTTGTGTTGTGTGGTATTATATAAGCCTGGTTTTGAGCTGGCCTCACAGACAGGTGAGTTTGGGTTTTTTTCTGATTGATTTTGTTCTGAGTGCTTGCCTCTGGTCTTGAGCATTGTGTCTGAGTTTCTGTCTCATATCAGGTTGGAGCCCATCACTGGCAGTTGCTGTTTTTCATGAGACTGTGTTAAAGCCCAGTTCTTTTCTCTTCCAAGAAAAATCTTCTTCTTACATCTGTCCTATGATCTAGGCTTATAGGTATAAAAGCTACTCTGAGAAACTTTGATATAAATTGGTCTATTTGAAATGTGCACTGAAAAAGAATGGATTGTTTATTTTGATTGATAGAACAATGCCTAAAAAAAGACAAATTATTCTAAATGGTGTCTCTGAAGGATCCTATAAAACATGCAAAAGACAAGCTTGTGAAAATGTAATAATTTCCTACCTCAGGATTATATTATTAGATTATAATATTCCTTCAAATAATTTACTCTGGTCTAATAATACATAAACACTTATATAAATTAAATAATCCTAATATTCCCAGGAACTAATAAAAATAAATTCTTCTGACAATGATTTTTAAGTTTAAGTCAACCTTCAAAGCAAAATTTTAAAAACAAAACCTTTTTAAGTAACTTAAACTAGTTGTTATATGAAATGTGTTTTATTTAAATAAAGAGTGTAGTGTTTATGGTTGAAATAAGGCTATAAACTCCTTACCAAGAGAATAATAAAAATTAGAAGGAAAATAATTTAATTATCTCTTATCTTAAAATACCTAGATCAACCAAAACATATGTAAATAGAGATTAGCTGATTCTTTCTTGATAATGAAAATCTGAGACCAACACTGCACCAGAGAAAGTTTTGAAAAGACCCCTTCCAACCAGGTGAAAACCCTTTTAAGACTAAGTAAATAAATAAATGAATAAATAATGTGGACACTGATGAGGTCTAAAATAAGGAAAATTCTGTCTTAGTACAGTTACAGGATGTTGGGTAGATCACCAACATAAAAAAACCCATGGACAATTAAGAAATGGTAAAAAATTTGAATGTAAATATAGATTATTTAGACAAACTTTACTTCAACAGTAATTATGTTTTGTAGTATGTAGGCTTAAATTAATTTCCAAGATTTCTAGGTAACTTAATGATATTAAATTTAGTTAATGGATATTCATTATAATTGAAGTTTATATACTCTTACCTTTTATGCCACAGGGAATATATATATATATTTTGGTGTGGTAGTGAGTGTGTTCATTTTTACCACTTAAAAAGTTCTACTATATGAAATATGTAATAAAGACAGGAAATTTAAAAAGTTTATTAAAGGAAATTTGTTTGATATGGTCAAAATTCTTATTTACTGCAGCTAAAAGTTTGATGGGTTAATTTATGAGAATTTTAAAGAGCTTTAATATCAAATAGCAAAAAATTAGGTTTTGTAAACTTCTTAAATCATCTTAGGAAATACCCAAATCCCTTGCCATCAAGTCGATTGCAACTCATAGCTACACTATAGGACAGAGTGGAACTGACCTAGAGGGTTTCCAAGGCTGTAAATCTTTAAGGAAACAGACTGCCACATTGTTCTCCCGTGGAGCACCTGGTGGGTTCAAACAGCTACCCTTTTGGTTAGCAGCTGAGCAATTTAACCACGGTTAAAGCACCAGGTCTCCTTCTTAGGAATGAAGTGGGGTATAAATAAATCAAACTTAAAAAAAACAAGTGAAGTATTACTCTTTCAGCTGGTTTAGATGTAGCAGTTACCTAAAAAAGGCACAGGGCTCTATTTGATTTTAAACATTTAACCAGCTTTGATTTTATTTTAAAATTAATACATGAACATAGTTGAAACAAATAAATCAAACAATATAAAAGAACGCATAATAAAAAGTACTCTTGTGCCCATCCTGTGGTAGGCTGAATAATGGCCCCCCAAATGTGCTCAAGTCCTAGTCCACAGAAACTCTTAGGGTAAATGTTACCTTACATGGCAAAAAGGGCTTTTTAGATGTGATTAAGTTAAGGATTTTGTGATGCAGAGAATATCCTGGATAATTCAGGTGGGCCCAGTGAAATCACAAGAGTTTTTATGAGAGAGATGAAGGAAGATTAGACTGACAAGAGGCCTATATGACGATGGAAGCAGAGATTGGAATGATGCAGCCACAAGCTAATGAATGCCAGTAGCCTCCAGAAGCTGGAAGAAAAAAGGAATTCTCTCCCAGAGCCTAAGAGTATTTCACTAAGGGATTCTTCACTTAGTCTAAGAGTATTTCTTTGTCATCTATTTTCATATACATAAAGTGTACGAATTAATTCAAGGTTCCCTTTAAGGAATATGTTATAATAGAAGAAACACTAGAAAAAGTGTTTGGCTTCTACTTCTGGCATTGTTACTCACTGGATATGTGCCTTTGGGAAAATCACTTAACCCAGTTGCTCACAAACCTAACATCCTATCAAATTTACCTGGGGAGCTTTTAAAATGCAAATTCCTAGGTGCTTCCCACACTTAATCAGAATCTCTTGGGATAGAGACTGGAAAGTCTGCTTTTTAATATGAACTTGAGCTGATTCTCATAAAACCAGAAGGAACAGTCTATGGATTGGCATTTCGGAGCCAGTGACTTAAACTTTCTGAGCCCAAACATTTTTTTTTTTTTTTTCCTTGTGTCAAATGCCGGCAATATAAGCTTGTCTGCCCCACAGGTTATATTGGCGCTCAAGTTTTACTTGTTCCCTGGGCCTTCTTTTTTGGCTCAGTATGGAATATTTAACCATCTTACTGGGAAAGGATTTGAAAACAGCACACACCATACCCCAGTATACCAATTTGGAACTTTACTGGCTACTTTGATGCCAAGCCTGAATTCAGCAGTCTCTTGCTGTTTGATATTATTTCCATTCATTATCTTGCTTTATTTGTAAATGTTATGGGTGTGTGTGTGGGAGGGGTATTTGGGAATCCCAGAATGCCCAAACTCAATGGACCCATTATGCTTTCTATCCTTGGGATTCCTGAGGGAGGTAAACACACAAAGGATGATGTTAAATAGAAAAGCAGTATTCCACTTTATTATGGACGTATCATTTCTTAAGCTAAGATTAAAAACAAAACAAAACAAAAAAAACACCTTGAATTTCTTTATACTTTCAGTCCCTGCAAATGGTATAGTTATAGCAAATTTAACCCAGGAATTTCCTGTTTTGACCTTGGGTTTAATCACCAAGTCTTGGAAGAAGAGTGTTCTCTTAGCAAAGTCCTTCCCCAGAAATCCTGGATATCTTTGTTGTTTTTTTTTCATGCCTCAAAATCACCCACTTGGAAGAGGTGGTATAATAGACCACAGATCACAAAATGGGGTAGAAGAAATTGTTATCCTAGTGAAATGACTGTCATTTGAACTGGTGAGAAAGAATACGTACATATGCAAAATAGATACCTGCAGGATAAGAACATAAATTTCAGTGTATGCATTTGAGTATACTTTGGAGCCTTTTCAGTAGGCTTAATAATTAATTTTTTTCTCTTTTTTATTAATCTATACACTATGGGTCATATTAACAGTTGGGAAGCCTTATCAAATAGCTAACCTGTATTGACTGACAATATCTTGCTAAATGAAGCTGAAAAAAATATTCCATAAGTTTTCTCCCTAGTTAACAAGTTTGGGTTAGTGGCTGCAGTGGCTGTATTTGACATTTATGCTACATCAGCACTAAATTAGGATTAAGTCTGAATGCAGCTAAATGCATTCCTGGACCTGAGACGTCACAATACAGAAAAGATTAAGATTTATGTTGCCATTTGTATTAGTCTTTCTTGTGACTATATTATGGATATTTGTGTACATTTTACTCAGTCTTCTACTGGGCAGTGTAACATTCCTCACACTTTTTATGTGAGTGGACAAGGAGCAAAGAGTGGTTCATGGGAGGATTGATTATACTGAATTGGCTCGCGTAAGTCTGGCTTTAACATATTTTTGGACAAATTTTCTTAAAATTTTCACAGTAAAAATTATCATGTATGTTTACTGGTTTCTAAAATAATAACTGTGGGCTTGTTCAAGTAGGATTATGCTAAACCACCTTACCTGCATTCTAGAAATATTTGGTGGGTAGAAACTGAAAACACCAATTTATTTTTTTATGTATTCCCTAAATCACAGTGGTGGGAGAAGCATACTAAAGGAATATTTATCAGAAGATCCCAGTGTTCTATGGACCCTTAGAAGACAGCCTGCTATTGGAAAGGCACAGAGGTTGAAAAAAAGCTAATTTCCTGCACTGAAGGGACCAGTCTGCCTCCACGGTGTTATCTGGTGGATTACTGGGCAGATTTAACTTTGTCTTTGTGTGGCTTTTCCTCATTCCAAAGCAGAGCTCTACTTTTTCTTTCTATGGTTTGCAAATATAGATATGATAATATACTACCCTGGTCTGATACTGCTGCTGCCTTCTCTGCTTGGCATTGATCATGTTGAATGCCTTCTCTAGTTTTTCCAATTTTGAGTGCCTTCAGTGGAGAGAATACACACACCCTACAAAAAAAGAGTGTGGGTCCATGTTCTAACTCCTCAGGAATGACCATAAGCTCTTTCTCCTGCCCACCTTCTCAAGCTTACTCACTGAATCTTGTTATTCCCAGTTGGTCACTCCTTTGACTCAGACTCTGTTTTTATCATTTTGCCTGATCCACTTTTAATTAGATGCAACGTTTAGAACATGGAGAAAAGTCCAAGGAAGACACTGACAGCCATCTGTAGTACCACATCCAGAATTAATCTGTATCTTAATTTATTTTCATAAATAATATATAAATACATATTTTCTCATTTATTTGTTTTAATTAGAACATTGAAGATTAAAGCTAGAATTTTTGTTGTTCCACACCCCTATCCTGATTCCCTAATGACACCTGCCCCCTTATCGCTCCTCTGCATATAACCCAAATTTTGAATTTGGTGTAAGTTCATTTCATCCAATTCACTTTTTTTGTTGTTATTTCAGAAAATGTGCATATTCATTTAATATATGAAAGAGGAGGAAAGAATTTAGGAAAATATTTCTGGGTAATAAAAATGAGACCAGTGACCTATCCTGTTGATATATATTATTATTTTTAAATTGTTTTCTATTGTATCAATTATACTATGAATCATATATTGATTCTCCTATTGATAAGCATTTATGCTGTTTACGAACAATGCTCCAGTGTGCAGTGATTTTCTACAGTTGTTGTGGTTGTTAGGTGCTGTCGAGTCACTTCTGACTCATAGCGACTGAATGCACAACAGAACGGAACAGTAGATAACTAAAAACTGAATATTTTGAGGCATAAAATATGTGATTTTCCAGTTTAACAGTCAAATTTCATTCAAGCTGTCCTTATAAATTTACAGCATCGTGGAGAAATACCCATATTCCTATATCTTGTCAACATTTGATATCATAAAATGCTTACATTTAATTTAATCAAGTGAAAATGGAATTCCACTGTGATTGAATTTGTTTTCCTAGATTACTAGTGAGATAAGAGGTGAGCTCTCAGACTGTCTCTGGTTCTTAATGCTTTTCTTTCTTCTGAACAACTTGCCTCCTCCTTGAATTCATGGCCCAGGACTATTTCTAGCATTTCTCCATTCCTATTTCTAACCTTGTATCATTGAACCCTTTCTGTCTAGACGGAGATGTTTGACAACATATATCTCTGATACGACTGCACAAGCGCAGAGATAAGTTGTGGAGACATGTTGGTCATCTTGCTTCCTATCTGGATATGTATAGTTATTGTATGTTGCATTCCCAGTTTCTGTTATTTTCTCTCATGGGTAAGCAAGAAGACTGCCTAGACCGTCTGGTTGTGGTCCTATTGCAGCTTTATACAACCTAACTCCTGAACATATTCTGTGTGTTAGGATGTGTTATATTTCAAATAGCAGAAAATCCTGACCTAAATAACAAATATATACCTGTTGCAGTCAAGTTGATTCCAACTCATAGAGACCCTATAGGACAGAGTAGAATTGCCCCATAGGGTTTCCAAGGAGCAGCTGGTCGGTTCAAACTGCCAACCTTTTGGTTAGCAACCATGGCTCTTAACCAGTGTGCCACCAGGGCTCCAAACAAATATATGCTGTAGTTGTTAGGTGCCGTCGAGTCCATTCCCGCTCAAAATGACCCCATGTACAGAAGAACGAAACATTGCCCTGTCCTGCGTCATACTGACAATCGTCGCTATGCTTAAGCCCCTTGTTGCAGCCACTGCATCAATCCATCTCGTTGAAGGTCTTCATCTTTTTCACTGACCCTCCACTTTACCAAGCATGAGGTCCTTCTCCAAGGACTGCTCCCTCCTGATAACATGTCCAAAGTATGTGAGATGTAGTCTCGCTATCCTTGGTTCTAAGGAGCATTCTCATCGTACTTCTTCCAAGACAGATTTGTTCGTTCTTTTGGCCATTCGTGGTATATTCAGTATTCTTCTCCAACACAACAATTCAAAGCTGTCAGTTCTTCTTCAGTCTTCCTTATTCATCATCCAGCTTTCACATGCATATGAGGCAGTTGAAAACACCATGACGTAAGGTGCACCTTAGTCTTCAAGGTGACATCTTTGCTTTTTAACACATTTGTACATATCAGGAAATCCGGGTATTGATTTTTTCCTAGCCTGGTAATTCAGCGTGTCAACAATGTAAGCCTGGTCCTAGTTAACTGCGTTCTTTTTCCATGCTCAGCATTTTGGCTTTAGTCTTTAGGCTTGTCCCTGCATGATCACAAAATGGCGGCTACTATTCCCAAGATCACATCTTCGTATAACCCCATCCAAAGGGAATCAGAGGCTGTTTTTCCCCCTTGCTGTTCTTTTTAAGAACACGGGGACCCTTCTCAGACATCCTCCTAGCAGATTTCAGATCCATACCATAAAAAAGGATCTTTTCTCTGCCTTGAGAGATCGTTATGCTGCAAGCCCTTCAGTTGGAATAACTTACTTTCTTTGTTCACTCATTGTTTTTCTATCATGGGCCACAGATTATTATTTTATGTTATTATTTTTATTGCTTTTAAAATTCTATTTAGTATTTTGTTTCTCTGGAATTTGCGGTTGTGCTTCATGATATAAACGCAAGTCAACCCAAGATGTTTTTGTGACATTAAAAGACGATTTGGTTGGAAGCCTAATATCACCGTTGCACTGTTCAATATAGAAGGATGAAATTGAGATGTTTCCTGTGGATGAAGAGACACCCTTTGAAAAAGGAAATCTGAGCAACAGGAAGCAATATAAATTTATATTTAGGAAATGCTTTCATACAAATAATAATACATACTATACACATACCATAGGAATAAATAAACCCAAACAGACACACACATATAAGAAATTAGTATATGATTAATATATAATTCTTCCAGGCATCAGAAGCATATCCTATGCTCGTCTCATCCATAGTGATGTCTTTCCAGACAAACAGAAATTATTCCAAAGGCTTGTCCTTTTGTTCTACCACAAAAGTTAGTCATTGAGAGCTGTGTCACATGATCCCATAATTAAAATCATGACAGCTCTGTCTTAAAAGTTGTATGGAGGTACCAAATACAGTGATCTAGCAATAACTGAATACCTAGTGTCACTCCCTCCAAAGCTAGTTGACAAAATGTTTTTCTTTTTTATCTATATCTCATGAGTATATTTCAAGCCCCAGAAGTAAATATAAGGTCTACACTAGATCTTAGAGATTATCCAGTCAAAAGTTTCCATTTGCTAATGGAGAAACTGGGAACTGCATATGTTGCTGACTTGTTCAAGGTTACTCAGCTGATTGGGGGGAGAGTCATAGCCCAGATGTCCTTTCTCTGATGTGCTTTCCATCCCTCACAAAGAGTCCAATATTTTAGCAGTTTAGCAGACAATGCAGATGACTGATTTAAGTATTGTGTATCTGTTGCACACATTTTCTCTCTCAGATACCACTCTATAACATCTTTAGGCTTAGAGATGAATTTCTGATCCATTCATATTCTAGTGGTTAACTCTTCCTATGGCCACTTTTAGGAAATGGAAATTTTATGTAAGTTTAGGCCTCGTCACTCTTCACAAACCAGAGAAATTTACTGTTATTCTCAGGGTATTCCATTTCTGCTAGAAGCATCAGAAATGTCATAGGATGTTCAGTATATTTTAAAAAGAGACATTGACAAATTGAAGTGCATCCAAAAGAAGGTGACGAAGATAGTGAAGAGTCTAGAAATATGTTATATGAGGAATGTGGCTGTCACTTTGTGTTCAAGAAGGTGGTGATGTTGAGTCTAAAAGATGCTCCATATCCCTGCAGGGCAATGATAACTTTCTTCAATTATTTGAAGAGCTGCCATATGAAACTGGAATTCTATATATTCTAAATATCTCTAGAGAGCAAAATGTAAACCAATGGTGACAGCTACAAGAAGGTTGACTACCACTCTATATAAACATCCTTATCCAGTAGTTGGAGCTGTTGTTTCAACTTCCTTGTTGGTGCCAGTGGAACTCATTGTGTGTGCCCTTGTCAACAAAAGCCAGTATCTCCACATTGAGTGGAAAATAGACTGGACAGCCTCAGACTGTCTTATGACTTGCAGATTGTAGGATTACTTGAGTCATTAAGCTATACCCAAATTCCTCACTCAGAAATTCTCAGGTTTATGATGAAGGGAATTTTAGAAAAGACCACACAATTAGAAGACACTGCTCATACTAGAGGAGCCTGGAGGTACAGTGGTTAAGAGCTCAGCTATTCAAATCCACCAGCCCTCCTTAGAAATCCTATGGGGCAGTTCTACTCTGTCCTATAGGGTCTTTATGAGTCAGAATAGACTCGATGGCAATGGGTTCGGTTTTTGGTTTTTGTTGATAGTAGAACCCCTTGGTTAAATGCCCAGGCTGTAGATAGAGCTTAGCCTATTATTTTGAGGTTATTTCTCTTCCTCCTTGCATGACTTACCAGAATCTGAAGCTTTTCCTACAACTATGAAAAAATACAGTCATTTAGGAGGAGGCAGCCTGCATTGATCTACATGAGGGAAATAAAATGCATTTAAAATAGTCTTTTACCCCCCAATCTTTTTAAGTTAACAGTTGATATATAGGGTATCTGATATGAAAAAAGTATAATTTAATGAACTACAGCTTTGAAAGTGTTATTAGAACATGAATAAAACTGTAAAATGTGCCAGAGGTTTAAAAATAAATAAAGTCATGTTTCAGTGTATTGTGGAACAATGCTCACAGAGAGGCAACATATATAATAGAAGTAGTCTTTCACCTCTCTCCTTGATTAGAATAGAAGGTACATATTTAAAAGAATTATTTTGAAGCCTGAATGTGACTCAAACTACTATTCTAGTTTGTTTTTCACCTTTTTTTTTTTCCCTCCCTGACTAAAGCAGCAGTGAAGCTCACATTTAGGTTTAATACAGATTTCCTTGAGCACACAAGTTCCATGAAGGAACTCATTTTATTACACCCTGTACTCAATACAAAGCATCAATTGCAGAGGGTCACACTGCATCTTTCTAACTGTTACACCAATATCTTGCTGAGTGCCGTCTGCAATGTCTCAGGTTCTTTATTTATACTGGAACTCATTTAGTTTGATCCAAGAGCTATTTCCAAAATGCCGGCAGTACACAAAAATGCACTTTATCAACAGACAGTCCATTGCTTTGGAGATAGGAATATCAGCAAGATTTTCTGCGGTAGTAGAGATCTAGACAAATGATGATAATAGGTTTAAGGAGAAACAATCTTAATTCTAAGAAAAGTTGTTTTGTATTAAACCTGTCCGAACCTTAGACAGCTAAAATGGGGTTTTGATACTTTGCAACTTTTAGGTTTTGATATGCAAAGCCAGTATATGAGGCTTGTTAATTCTTCCTGTGTAATAAATCTTTAATATAAGTGGCTACTATCAGGTGATAGAGTGATCTTGGAATAGAACAATACGGGCTAGGTAGGAAATCTTTCCTAAATTATGTCTAACTGGGCTTTATAACTTCGGATGGGTTGATACCCACAGTCCAACAACACCTCATTATATTTTCAGGGGGAGAAAAAAAGAAGGCATCCCTTTTCTTCCTTTATGTCACACCTACCATACAAAAGGCATTGAGTCAGAAGAAGTGGCTACAAAGATGAGCTGAGATATGCCTCTGGATCAGTAAGAGCTTATAAAGGAACAAGATAAATACTTTGTACGCAAGTAACTTAAAAATGACTGTAAATGGAAAATGTCCCAAGAAAAGTACAATAAGAACTTATACAGAGAAGGAACAGGGCATATCCAACTGAAGATGACAGAGGGGGTTAGCATTTGATCTGAGCCATGGACGATGATAAATATTTGGAAATAAACAGTGTGAGGAGAATGTTCTGAACAGAAATAAAGACACAAGTCTGTACTCAGAGAAAGAAAAATAAAGTATTAAAGTGTGGCTAATTATGCAATATGGAAGCAAATCAGTTTTGGGGTGTGTGGGCCCTGGAGGTAGAAGATTGGAGTCTAGTTTCTACCATTTGTTAGTTTAACTAAAGGTTTCAGGTGGTCACAGGACCTCTAAGTTTCAAATGTCTTGATAAAAATATGATAATAATACTTATTTCACAAATTTATTTTGAGAATGAAGTTACAGTTAGTAAAATCTTTTCACTTTGCAATGTACTTTTGCAATTTGTGTTTGTGCATAGGAAATAAGTCTGAAAAAGTAGATTAAAGGCACTTGAAGTCTTAAAACCCTAGGGTAAGGAAGTAAAATTATATTCTGTAGGGAATGAGGAGCCTCAAGACGTTTTTGGAAAAGGGTTGACAAGACTCTAACATGATTTAGGAAATTTAATCTGGTAAAATTGCTGTAAGGACTTGGTGCAGGAAAAGGAGGCAGGACTGATATTGAGACAAGTGGCTCAGTTAAGAATCTGGTGCAGTAGATGGGGTAAGATGTGGTGGTGGATCTAAAAATAGAGAGGTAACAATGTCCCTTGGTTCTTCAAGAAAGTTCATCAACTCTGTTCTAAATTGCAGATTATAGAAGGATATAAATACGTGGAAGAAGAGTATGGATTTTACTTAAAAAAAAAAAGTGAGTGTAAGAAAATTGGTTAGAAAGCATTTAAAAGTAGATTGAATAAGAAAGTGGCTAGAATGTAAGAACTTAGAAGATGGTTAGTCATCCCAGCAAGACATTCACCCAGGGGTATTAAAATGATTGGATTCTACTGCCTAGCAATATTTTCCCAATGTGGAGCCTCTTTTTATTTCTCCACACTTCTATATATAATTTATTTTCTCTTTGCTCCTATCTGAATTTTACCTAAACAATTGTCATTTTTACCCTATACTTGTCTTGCATCATGCATTCCTTGAATGTTTTTATCTGCTTTTGAAAAGAATAAACTTCTCTGAATAATTGGTTTTCAAACATAATTAGAGTTAAGAAAATGCCTTGTATTAGGGAGCCACTTAAGTGTTTCCTTACAAAGAAGTGGTTGAAGATAGCATTTGAAGATGCATAAAGAAAATGATAGGGTGGCTCCCAGAAGTAATAAAGAAAATGGAAACCAGCCAAGCTCTTAACTGATCTTTCAGAAAGGAGCTACACTAAACTATTAGATACAAGGTCTTCAAATATTTTACCCTGGTCTATGCATACTCAGAAAATTTCAAATCCACAAATAATAGCATATATATATCAGCCATTGCCCACTGAATGAGTGCTACATTTGGAACACTTTCAGAAAGGAATACAATCTAATACATAGAGTTGTGGTCTTCACCTTACTTCTTATTAACAGAAACATAGATAAAAGAAGTCTATAAGCTCTGGTGGCGCAGTGCTTAAGCACTTGGCTGCTAACTGAAAGGTTGGCAGTTTGAACCTACCAGCTGCTCTGTGGGAGAAGGATGCTTTCATAAAGATTTACAGCCTTGGAAACCCTACGGGGCAGTTCTACTCTGTCCTATAGGGTCGCTATGAGTCGGAATCTACTCGGCAGCAATGGGTTTTTGGGTTTTATAAGGCTTTTAGAAGTCCCTGAGTGGCACAAATCGTTAAGTGGTCAACTCCTAACCAAAAGTTTGGCAATTTGAACCCAACCAGAAGTGCCACCTCAGAAGAAAGGCCTAGCAACCTGCTTTCAAAAGGTCATAGCCTGAAAACCCTATGGAGACTCAGGTTTGATTCCTGGTCAATCTACCTCATGCCCAGCCACCACCCATCTGTCATTGGTGGCTTGTGTGTTTCTATAATGCTGAAAAGGTTTCAGTAGAGCTTCTGGACTACTACAGACCAGGAAGAAAGGCATGGCAATCTACTTCTAAAAATCAGTCAACCAAAACCCTATGGCTCACAATGGTCCAATCTATAGCCTATCATGGAGATGGCACAGGACCAGGCAGCCATGAGTCAGGGACTGACTCTCTGTAAGCTAACAACAAAAACAATAAGGTTTTTAGTGTGCTATTTTATTTTTTCCCTAATGGTAATCGCTTTAATATCTCAACAGAGCAGACATACACGAAGTGGTATGAAAAATAATTTTTTCTATTATTTTCTATGTTCTGATTCTTTAAATGCAAACTTTTCTAGTCTTCCTTTAGGGAATGAACAAAAATAAGAAAGAATAATTTGCTAGAATACACTTTAACATCAATCCGTTTATTCATATCTGCATTAAGGATAAATTTTTTGGTGTTACTTTGTGCCGGGGTTCTGTCCACATGGAACTGACATTCCAGTGGAGAAGAGAGATAATAGGCAATTAAACAAATTAAATAAAAAATATAAATATAGGTTGTTATAGAAGTGAGGACACTTAGTGGCTTCCTCTTTGAAGAAGTGACTTTGAACTGAGACCTGAGAGATGAAAAGGAGCCAGTGGCAGAGCATTCCAGACCTGATTTCCTGAACAGCAAAGTGTTTAGGTGATGAAATCCATTGCTTATTTAATGGAAGAGAATGCTGGAGCCCACTTAAGTGGGAGGTAATTGTATAAGATAATGTTTGAGAGGTAGGTTGCAGCCAGCTTATGTAAGAGCTTGTAGGCCATGATGAGATGATTGGATGTTATTCCAAATGCAATAGAAAGCCATTGAAGATTTTAAGCAGGGAAGTAAAATGAAGATTTATGTTATAAAAAAGTCCACCCTAGCTAGAATATGAGATCACAAAAGGGGTCTATTGTGGGATCAGTGAGACTAGGTAGAAGGCTCCTGCTGTAGATGAGGACTGATGATGGGTGCTTCAAATGGGATGCTGGAGTAAGAGGAGAGAGCTGTATGGATTCAAGCAATATGTAGAAACAACATAGAAATGGAAAGTATTAAGGAAGATCCTCACATTTCTGGCTTGAGTACTAATTGGTTGTTGTTAGGTGCTGTTGAGTTGATTTTGACACATAGAGACCCCATGTGACAGAGTAAAACTGCCCCCGGGTTTTTTAGGCTGTAATCTTTAGGGGAGCAAATTCTTCAGATCTTTTTCCTGTGGAGTCACTGGGTGGGTTCTAACCATCAACCTTTCTGTTAGCAGTCAAGAGCAAACCATTGCATTACCAGGGCTGCTTTAAGTCCTAAGTAGTTGGGTCAATTTCCTGAGAAATGGGGAAAGACCTAGGAAGGTACATGAGGAAAATCAAGGGTGCCATTTTGGGTTAAGTTGGAAAGGTAGCGTAATTACCTTTGAGATTAATAGTCTCTAGAGAAGGTTCAAATCCTACTCTGTTACTTACTGTTAGTGGATCTTGAATCACTTAATTAATCCATGCCTCAGTTTTTCTATCTTTAAATAATGAGGATGATGATGATAATACCTGCTTTATTGGGTTGTTATGGATGTTAAATCAGATGATGCCTATAAAATGCTAAAAACAGTCCCTGATAAATTATAAGCAACACATAATAATAATTATTACTAATATTATTGATCACACAAGTGTCAGTGTCAAGTAGAAAATTACATACACAATGTGGTTTGAAGGAAAGTGACTGACATTCTAATTTTAAGAAAACATTTCACCTCATTACACTTTTTTTAAGTCGGTGAAAACTACTCTAAAATAGCTTCTGCTGTTTTCTGTAAACTTATCTTTCTTTTACCCTTCTTTCTTTTTGTGGACTGGGGGTAAGGCTTAGGGTGGAGTTGGGAAGCAGGGTAAGAAGGAAAAGAGTGATCAGGATGATGGAAAAGAGGAAGAAAAAGAACGTGTAATTTCCTTTTCCAATTCTGCAATTACTCCAAAAGTAGATTCCAGCTTTTATGCTGTTGCAAATTTCTCCCATAAATAAGTGATTGCTATTTTTTATAGTAGATTTTAAGATTCATCCAGTAATTATCAAAAACTGAAATCTCAAAGGATAAGTTGTGACTTACATGCTGGCATTATTGTCAAATTTTTAACCTTTGAGATGGCAAGTTTATTGACATAGCAAAAGGACCTTCTGTTCCAGGCTTATTTTCTTCTCCTCTGCAAACAGCTACATTATTACAAAATATCATCTTGCCTTCCATAGTTGAAATATATAGATCTTCAAATATATAGATGGATTTGAACATGAGTCATTCTTTCTTTTATTTAATAAAATAGGAAATAATGTGGTACATGGCTAGATGATAGCTACTTTATCATGTTCTAAAAGTTCCAAAATAACTAAGACGATATACTGACCTTCACACTGCAAAACCCCAAACATGTGAAGTGGATTAATCACTATTGTGTTTCTTTAAAAGCTTTATAAAACAGGTGCTAACTAAGTGTGGAATGTTACTGTTGAGATCGTTAATATCTGGAGCTTCTTCTTCAAGATGCAAGTGTCATTGTTTCTATTTTATTTTCGTTTGGCAACCTTGAAACAGAGCTATGAGAAGAGGCTCAGAGTGGGACACTGAAAGTGTCCACCACCAGCATGAGGAGCCCAGCAATTCAAACTGGTAAGTGGAAAAAGGTGACCCATGGGTCTCCTTTTCTATGTATCATTAATTCTGTTGATCCTGTTTTTTATGCAAAAAAATCCTCAGAGTTTATGAAGAAAAATGAGAATGCTTCTAAAATGTAACCTATGCAATTTATTCTCATTACTTATAGTCACATAATGTATAACAGCAGTTGTTCCTTCTTGTGTATTCCCTACAATCCAACATGACTCCCACTAATTTTAGTGACTCCATTCTGTAGAAGGCCATTTGTAAAACAAGACATCAAATAGTAAAGTCATGTATAAGGTAATGCCAACAGTTATTCACTGGCCATTGATTTCTAATCCCTCTTCAATTAAAAAAAAATTATCAGAGCTCATAGACAAGAGTTGAGTTTACCTCTTCTTTTAGTGTAATGTCTAATAAAAGGAGTGTTATCCAAATGAAAGGCAGAAAAAAGGGAAACAGTCAAGTACAAACTGTATGATTGTACATAGCACTGCAGGGCATCCTCATGATATTTATCTCCATGTATTATAAATATATGTTCAAGTTATTTGTGTGGAATTGTACCTCAGTTTATTTCATAGGCTCATTTTTATATGTATATTTATACTGCTGCTTTAAAAAGGAGGTGAATTGGCTTATGAAGCTACATAAATTAAGGCAATGAACCCCATTATTGTCCTGTCATAGTGAGCCTATAGGACAGAGTAGAACTCACCCTCATAGAGTTCCCAAGGCCGTAATCTTTACAGAAGCAGATTGCCACATCTACTCCCGTAGAGCTGCTGATGAGGTCAAACTGCCAACCTTTTGGTTATCAGCTGAGCGCTTAACCACTGCACCACCAGGGTTCCTTGCAAGACAATGAAAAATAAAGGAAAAAATACGGGTATGCTGACAGCAGACAAAGACAAAGGGAAAAGATTATATAAAAAGTAGTTCACAGAATTATACCAAGAGGCCCTGTACTATTTCTAAGATTCGACCAAAATTTATTTCTGGGATTTGTAGCAGCCAGTGCAAACCAAAAGCCAAACCAGTTGCTGTCTTGTTGATTCCGACTCGTAGTGACCATGTAAGACAGAGTAGAACTGTGCCATAGGGTTTCCAAGGAGCAGCTGGTGGATTCGAACGAAACTTTTGGTTAGCAGCCGAGCTCTTAACCACTGTGCCACCAAGGCCCCAGTAGCCAATGAAGAAAGGGACTATTAATCAATAATGTGAGATTTAATACTTATTCCTTGTTCCAAAATCATAGTGCGTTTCATCTTGTGGCTCCCATAATAAGACTGACTCCATGTAACATGTTGGACAATGCCCTCAGTCACATTCTAATATTTTCAATGTGGTCAAAGAGGATTATTAGCAATTTGTAATTACTAAAAGCTATTCTGCAGAGGCATTGAAACAGTATGTTCCAAGTAGACAAAATTCTGTGGTTTTGAATATATCTATGTTTGTGTTTTAACTTATTTGCAAGAATAGATGAACTGCATATGGTTCAGGCAATACTTTATACATATTGTTTCTGGTAAATTAACTTGGGATAAATATACTCCATGCTATTGTTTAAAAATGCTCTTAAACTTCAGGCATTCTACAGGGCCTCTCATGTTATGATAGTCAGTTATGCTGGGGTTGCACTGTCACACTTTTATGAACATTGAATTGTCTGAATAGATGGCCACTCAATCTCCACATAGATGAAGACTGAAGAATCAGCCTTCAGGAGGGTCAATAGAAAACTTGAGATGGAATTTTGTCTATTGTCCAAATAAAAAATCAATCAGATCTCAGAGTTTGGCAGTAATTCCCTGAGGGCTATGCTTCGTTCCCCACAATGGCTGTTACATTCTTTTGTGCATTTATTATTATGGGGAGAGGGGCACAGGGAAGGGATAATATATATAGGTAGAGAAATAATATTTGATGTAACTATTTTTCATAGAAATTTGGTCACACTATTCAACTTCTTTGAAAGTTGCCCATGATAAAAAAGGAAAGAAGGAAATTTTTATTTTTCTCAAAAGAGGACATTGTTTAAAAAAGTTAAGAAGCATGTTCTATACCATAGGTTATGGCTACAATAATTTTTTAAGCAGATGTACCCTCACACCTACTTCATTTATAAAAATAGAAATAAAAACAAATTCCTGTAAAGTACCCATAAAGCATATTGCCTTGAACAGTAAAATGAATTAGAATAGCCTTCTAAATAAATCATGGAGTGGCATGGTTTAGCATACAGGGCTACATTAATAACTCTCAGCCAACATTACCTCTCATCATTACTTATTCAGTACCTTGATTTAGGCAAGTAGAGAGCAACTATCATAGGATATTATAATCAGAAAGACTCTTAGAAGAACTTCCATTGCTGTCGAGTCGATTCCGACTCATAGTGACTTTATAGGACAGAGTAGAACTGCCCTATAGGGTTTCCAAGGCTGTAATCTTTACAGAAGCAGACTGCCATATCTTTCTCCCATGATGGGGATGATGGGTTCGAACAGCCAACCTTTCAGGTAGCAGCCAAGAGCTTAGCCACTGCTTCACCAGGGCTCTTTTAGAAAACCTCATCAAAAGAAATCAAACCCATTGACATCCAGTCGATTCCGACTCATAGTGACCCTACACGACAGAATAGAGCTGCCCCATAGGATTTACAAGGCTATAAATCTTTGTGGAAGTGGACTGCCACATCTTTCTCCCACAGAGCAGCGGGTGAGTTCAAACTGCCAGCCTTTCAGTTAGTTGCTGAGCTCTTAACCACTGCGCCACCTGGGCTCCTTCAGAAGACCTTATCTGTTGCCTTGAAGTCCATTCCGGCTCGTAGTGGCCCTATAGGACAAAGTAGAACTGCCCCATAGGGTTTCTAAGGAGTGGCTGGTGGATTTGAACTGCCAACCTTTTGGTTAGCAGCTGAGTTCCTAACCACTGCACCACCAGGGCTCCTAGAAGACCTTACCAAAAAAAAAAAAAAAAATACCTACCGCCTTCTAGTCAATTCTGACTCATAGAAGACGTTAGGGAGGTGATTTTCTGTAGGGAAAGTCACAGACTTTGTTACAGATAGATATAGATTTAAAGTAGCTACATGTCTTTTGTGGAAATTGTTTAATTGCTTTAGTCTTTGTTTACTTATTGGAAAAATGGGGATTATAGTAGTTATCTTGTTAGGTTTTCCTAAGAATTAAGTAAGAAATTACATATAGAGGATCCAGTTGATTCCTTGGCATAAAAAGCTTAAAGATATGACTAAAAACCAAAACCAAACCCACTGCCATAGAGTTGATAGTGACCCCATAGCGTTACCAGGGCTGTAAATCGCTATGGAATCTTCCTCCCGTGTAGCCGCTGGTGGTTTTGAATCTGTCCTTTGGGTTAGCTCTAACCATTGTGCACCAGGTCTCCTTAAATACATGACTAGTATCTGTTAAATACTTCTCATGTGCCAAGTATCAAATACTAAATATTTTGCTGTATATTTTATTTAATTTTTGCAACAACACTAAAATTTAGAAACTGATATTACCTTCCTCTCATTGATGAAGAGCCCTGGTGAGGCAGTGGTTAAGAGCTCAGCTGCTAACCAAAAGGTCAGCAGTTCGAATCTACCAGCCACTGCTTGGAAACCCTATGGGGCAGTTCTACTGTGTCCTATAGGATCACTATGAGTCAGAATCGACTTGATGCCAGTGGGTTTGGTTTGGTTTCATTGATGAAGAAACTGTGCTACTGACAGATTATGTGACTTAACACACTGCTCCCTTAGACAGGTTTTTCAGCCCAGTTCTGTCTGATGGCAGAGTTTCTGTTCTTTCGTTTATTCATGAAGTCAACAAACATTGATTGGATACCTAATATATGCCAAGCTTCTCTTAACCGAGATGCCGTGCTACTTCACAAATGATTATTTGCTTAGAAAATAACTCTACATTTATATGAGAGCTTATAGTTTACAAATAATACATAATTTTATTAATATTTACATATTCTGTAGTGAAAACAGGTAAGGATTATTACTCGTATTTTTACAGATGGGGAAACTGAGGTCTTTAAAGGGTAACTGGCTCATGCGACATCTTATAGCTTAGTGTTTTTTAGACACTCTGTGGTGAAGGGTCAGTTTTGTTTTGTTTTTTAATATATTGCTGGATGAAATTTTTAAAAAATTATTATAAAATCAATTGCTGGAAAAATTAAATACTAAAAAAGACACGAAATACACAAGACTACATTTTTATTTATTATTCTAGGCATAGAATTACTCTACCAAATTGCTATAAAATTTTCTAAGTGCTTTTCCTCAATATCTGTAGTCCTCTTGGTGCAGACTAGTAACCATTTGTAGACTGACACTAGCTTGCAGACCAGAAGGTAACTATATAGCAATGATATAGCTAATATGAGGAAAATCAAACAATAAATCCCAGGCCTTCCACATTCTAGTCCAGATCTCTTTATATTATTCCAGCAAGAAACCTGTTTTATGATCTAAGAGACAAGAAGATCGAATTCCTAATTGTTAAAATGAAACTGGTGCAAGAAAAATGACAATGATAAAACATCTAAAAGAGTCAAATCAGACAATTGACATGCAAAATGTGAAGGAAAAAAAACAGTTGGAAGTCTATAGGGATGATTTCTTCTAAATTTATTCATAAGACATCAAAACTTCTCTAACAAATTTGATATGTGATATTTGGTTGAAAGCATTTCTCAAGATGTCTTTTTTTCCCTTATCTCTTTTCATTTTGTTTATTCTTTGAAAAGAGAAGTTAAATTGTATTTAGAAGACTGGGCCTTGTCAGTTCCCAAGCAGTATGCAGACCTATGTATAATTCTAAGAGATAAAAGTGGATCTTGGCCAGCTATGAAATGAAAATGAACTCATCTAGTTACCACATTGAAGGGGTCTGAAAATAAATGTGACTTGTTCATTTCACAAGCTACCAAAGAAAATTGCAACACTTTTGGTGCAATGTAAAACACTCGTTGAGTCAGCAATGAAAATTTACTTTGTAAGGTGGTTTTGTGGCTTTCTCAGTACTACTGAAATGGATCCAAATATTTATATGAGCTATTTTATTAATAACTATTTTGCCATCTGTGTCAAAGTACTATTGCACAGATGTTCAGGAATAGCTTTTGGTTGTGAGTAAATATTAGAGGAAGATTGCGTTTTTCTCTGAAAGATGCTGATGGATAGATTTTAACCATAGTTTAAGATGTCTGAAATAAGTTTTTTTGTTTTTTTTTAATTATGCCAGCTTAACAATGTTTGATGCAGCTTAAAATGGCTATGAGGGCGCAGAAAAAATGAAAATTCATAGCATTCAAAACTGAGACTTCTAGTCAATCTATTCTTGGTTTCTGGGAAGACTCTACATTGCTAAATTGAATTCACAATCAGCTGTGTGAAGTAGAGCAAACCCATGGCATTCAAAAATGTAGAGAAAATCTATGCTCCTCACTTACTTTCTACTCTGTGATTCGGAGACCCAAGATCTGAGAAAGGTAAGTAGTCATACCTGGACTGGACAACTGTCTTCAGTCAATACCTTTACATCTATATTGATTTGGAGACTATCTCCCCCTGATCCCTCTGAAAAGGGCAGCAAGAAAGAAGGACTTAGAGTAATGCATTGCATCCCAGAAAAATGCAGAGGACAAGGACAAAGGACCAAAAATCACAAGGGAAAAAATCTTGCTCAAGAAGAAAGGGACAGGGTTTTTATCACTCTAGATGTTATTTGCTATGGTCTTGGATGTTCTGTATTACATGAGAATTATCTATTCCTTAAAAGGTGGGAGCCCTGCTGGCGCAATAGTTAAGCACTTGGATGCTAACCGAGAGGTTGTTGATTCAAACCCACTAGCAGCCTAGGAAACCCCATAGGGCAGTTTTACTCTATCCTATAGGGTTGCTGTGAGTTGGAATCTACTCTATGGCACACTATAACAACAACGCTAAACCTAGCTAAAAAAAATGTTTAGAAGTAACAATTTGATAGTTTCTTTTTTTTTTCTTAATGCTTCTGTGCTTCCATGGTTATTGATACATTCAGGTTTTCCTGCTTTTCTTCACTAGATTTTGATAAATAATGTTAACATAGAAAAATTGTTAATGCTGATCAGTTGTCTAAGTTTGAACATCCATATACAAAAAAGACTTGCGGTCAATAGTGATTTTTATTGCTCTACTTTAGTCTCTTCTCTATTTTCTGATGTATAAACTAGCCATATATCATACTTTCCATTTTCTGTTTAAATATATATAAGAACAGTACACAAATCATAAGAAAAAAGCTCAATGAATAATCACAAAGTCCAAAAACCTGGTGTAACAACCACTCAAATCAGGAATTAGAGTGTAATCAACAACATTGAAATATTTTATAATCTTTCCAAATCATAAATCCCATGCTTCCATAACGTAACCACTTTCCTGAATTCTAATACTATGAATTATTTTACCTGTTTTTGATTTTTAAATAAATGGAATCATAAAGTATGCCCTTATTTTGTGTATGGCTTCTTGTTCTCAATATTATATATGTGAGATTCTTAAGTGTAGCAATAGTTTGCTAATTTTTATAATTCTGTATAGTATTCCATTATGATCCACTTTGTGGCTCTTACAATGTTATGTATTCTTTTGGGGCACTTATGCACACATTTCTTTTGAGTGTACAATTATTTATATTTAGTTCATATGTTTACCTTTAGAAGACGCTGCTGCTTTGCCAGAATAGTTGTACAAATTTACATTTCCACTGGCAGAGTATAAGATAACTTATTGTTCTACCTCTTCACCAACACTTGGTAATGACAGAAATGTTATTTTAGCTTTCTGATGGATAAGTTGTGGTATCCCATTATAGTTTTAATTAACATTTCCATGATGACTGATATAAGGGTGATATTTCTCCCAAGATCAACAATCCCCTATCTATCCCTAAATGAAAAGGCACATGGAAATTTAGAAGAGGTATTGGAAGGGGTAGTAGCTTTATTCACTTCCCCTGAATGAAGACTCAGTCTAAAGGGAAACAAATTTTTCCATTACATAGGAAAATGTAAAATTATATAAAAACGCATGTCATTAACTGTGTGCAGGCCTGACATTCTTATTCAACGTGAACTTCAATTTGAACTTACCAATTTTGTTCAACTTGTGATTTCCTATTAGCCAATTAGCCTGTTACAATCTATCCATTTTTGCCTTCTTTCATTGGGTATCAACCAGTCTTATGACAATAGAATTACAGCTGGATGGTGACGATTAAAGTTTGATGAAGAAAAGTGATTGCACACCCCATTTCTGCATTGCAAAAAACAAATTATTTGTCCAGTGATTTGAAACTAGAAATGGCGCATAGGCAACAGGCATGAAAGTGATGCAGGAGGGCAATGTGATTTTGACAGAGGGCCTAGGTCTCTCATCCGTGTGGGAAGTGTGACAGTTCCATCACTCTCCTGGACTGTTCTTCTGGTGGGCTGTGTGATGGTTCATTTGCTTCCAGTATTATTAGTTTCCAAACAGTGTTAGACCTTAGCTAATATATTGTTGAGACAATTTGTAAGTACATAATTTGATGCTGTGTTGTCAATTGGCATGCTTTTTTATGAAGCTATATTATCAGTTATTATCTAGATCCAAATGCATTTTGAATGTAATCTGATAACTGCCATTTCAAAGGAAAAGACTAATTTTCTATGTGGCTTTTATTTGTAATATATGACCCCTGTAAACACTCTGTTGAATTGGGCTTTTTTTTTTTTTTTTTTTTTTGATAATTCCAGTAGATCAGCTAGCTTCTACTTATCAAAAATTATAGTAATATTTTATTAATTGCCTACTGAACTGGACACTTTTTAAAATTGATTTACTTCACTTCTAGTTTTCTAGTTTTAATCAGTTCATTATGTGTTCATATATGAAGCAGTGTTATAACCACATTTTGTAGGAGAGAGTAAAAATTATGATATTTAAGGAATGGTGTTTTCTTCTGGTTATATGATTTCAGCATTGACATAGCAGAAATCCAATGATTGAAAAATATGTTATTTTATCATAAGGGAGTGGGGTTAGTGAAGGTCCTCAAGTAAGTTTTGTCCCTACTACATTGTTTACTACTCTAATATACGATTTAGAGGGGGAAATAGCTGAGGTTAAAAGTCAACTGATTTGAGGTTCTTCTGATTGGTAGATGAAGTTCACCTACTCTCTTTCTGTATCTTATCAGCAGAGTTAGTTTGGAATTTATTCTGTATAAGCAAAAATTTTATAGTGGAAATTTGGATATGACATAGAGGTAGTTGATTAATGTTATCTATTTCTTCTGCTAGATTTAATTTAAAAAAAAGACAAAACACCTTGGAATTCCAGTAATATTTTTAGAGAAATGAATGCTCTCTTGAAAAACTTAAGGTAGCAAACTCTTAATTATTTCTCTATAGCTAAGTCCCTCAGCCTAAAATAAAAAGCTAGTAGTGGTCTTAACCAAGAATTTCTAAAAAAGTTTATTTAACAACAGAGTAATAAAAATTGAGAGGAAGTATGCATATTATGATCCATTTCTTTAGGCATTTTTTTTCTCTCCAAGATTATATCCCAGATGGCATTCATAGATTTCTCCCACAAACATGGCTTTCAAAACAGGATCACTTGTAATTAGTTTTGAATAAAAGGAACTGTATGTTTAACATATGCTTCAGAAGCAGAAATCACTGGAGATGACAGCTATGTAAAGCAAATGAACAAATACATTAGTGGGAGTTATAAAAGTTGTTAAGAAGAGAAACTGTCCATTCATCCAAGCAACTATAAAATAAAATTTAGTTTTATTTTATATTAATCCATGTTTATCCTTACTCTTTAAGAAATTCAACATGGGTAAAACTTTCTGATTATATTATTATCGTTTTCCTGATTAAAAAACTAAAAGTAAAGAAGTAATTATAACATTGTAATAGAATTGCTGTCAGTTAGTCTATAGCTTAGATTCTGTTGTATATAGATTTCTTCACTTACTTACAAGGAAAATACCTATACAGTGTGTTTTAAAATATGAGTTTAGAGCATAGACTGCTAGATTATGAGGTAGAAATACATTTCTCTATAAAGACTGGAATGTTCCTTCCAAGTCTAAATGTAAGGGAAATGATTTATCTCCATGATATTGATTAGAAGAATTCATAGCAGCATTCCTGATACTGTACCACTGATGAATTCTCACCTTAAAGAGGAACAATGTGAAGTACATTGAGATGAAAACAGACTTGTTTCTTATAACATATTATTACAAAATACAATTATTAAGACAGGAAGGAGTGAATACAGGTACTTTAAATTTATTCGTTTCATTGAAGATTTTTTTTTCCTACCAAATGCATTAAATTAAAACAGCTACCATAGGATTTCATAATATCATGAAATCACTGTATATTTTCTTTGTTTCATTTTTATCATTGAATAATATAACTCTCTGATAGCTCATCTCGGCTTCTTCCCCTTCACTGAAGCCATCTCAGGATAATGTTTTCCATGCAGCTACACACACGTACGCACATGCACATATATTTGTCTGTGGATGTTCAAGTAAAAGTCCATGATTTTTTTCTTTGCAGTCACAATGCAAATAGTCTTTCTACAGACCATTATCTCCTAAAAGCAAAAGCCAAATCCCTTCTATTTGATTCATGTAGCTTGCTCCTTGTCTCAGAGGAAATTAAAAGCACAAGTCTACCCATAATCCAGACTACCCATAAGCATAATTGGAAGATAGTTGAACTTTTTCCTCATTTCAAGCTTTTATTCATTTTTTCAGTGTTCTTTTTGCCTTGTGATCCAGTGTCCTCTTGCTCTGCCATCCTGCTTCCTTAATAAATCAATTACATTTTAGGTGTCAGATAAAGACGATTTGATAAATTACTTCACACTAAATTGAAAACCAGGGATATGCTCTCCTTTATTGCATATACAGGCAAGAAGCTATAGGCACTGACGGAAAAACTAGAGGTAGATATTTACTTTAAAATTTGTGTGATCATATAATTTGTTGGCCAAATCAAGAACCTCCTGATAGTGAAAAGGGCAATGTTAACGGTTGCAGGGGGATAACAGTGTAAATTATAACTGTCCTCTAGCTCTGGGCTTCTCTGTCCAGGGTATCCAACGCTGTGTGTGTTCCACACAGTTTGAATGCATATGGCTGTCCTGCAAAGCTTAAGGTCAAAACACATGAATGTTATTGCTATTCACTGTGTCCCTGAGATGGCTTAAAAATCCTGGGATAAAATAACAAATGTTGGAGAGGCTGCAAGGAGATTGGAACTTTTATGTACTGCTGGTGGGAATGCAAAATGGTAAGACCATTTTGGAAAATGATATGGTACTTCCTTAAAAAGCTAGAAATAGAAATACCATATGATCCAGCAATCCCACTCCTAAGAATATATCCTAGAGAAATAAGAGCCCTCACACGAATAGACATATGCACACCCATATTGATTGTAGCATTATTCACAACAGCAAAAAGATGGAAACAACCTAAGTGCCCATCAACAGGTGAATGGCGTCTTAGTCATCTAGTAGTGCTATAACAGAAATACCACAAGTGGATGATGTAAACAAACAGAAGTTTATTCTCTCACGGTTTAGGAGGCTAGAAGTCCAAATTCAGGATGCCAGCTCCAGGGGAAGGCTTTCTTTCTCTGTCAGCTCTGGGAGAAGGTCCTTGCCGTCAATCTTTCACTGGTCTAGGAGCTTCTCAGTGCAGGGACCCCGGTGCTTCTTTCTTGGTAGTATGAGGTCCCCCGTCTCTCTGCTCACTTCTCTCTTTTATATCTCAGAAGAAATTGACTCAAGATATAACCTAATCCTGTAGATTGTGTCCTGCCTCATTAACATAACTGCTACTAACCCTCATTAACATCATAAAACCCTTTGCCTTAGAGCAGATTCTGACTCATAGGGACCCTATAGGACAGAGTAGAACTGCCCCATAGGGTTTCCAGGGAGTGGCTGGTGGTTTTGAACTGCCAACCTTTTGGTTAGTATTCAAGCTCTTAACCACTATGCCACCGAGTTTTCCAACACATAGGATAATCACATCAGATGACAAAGTGGTGGGCAGTCACACAATACTGGGAATCATGGCCTAGCTAAGTTCACACACATTTTGGAGGACACAATTCAATCCATAACAAATGGATAAACAAACTATAGTACAAGTACACAAGGGAATACTGTGCAACAATAAAGAACAGTGATGAATCTGTGAAACATCTCACAGCATGATGAATCTGGAGGGCATTTTGCTGAGTGAAATAAGTCAGTCACAAAAGGACAAATACTGTATGAGACCACTATTATAAAAACTCGTGAAAATATTTATACACAGAAAGAAATAATCTTTAATGGTTAGGAGGGAGGAGAGGAGTGGGGAGAAAAAGCACTAACTAAACAAGAGATAAGTGGTAACTTTGGTGAAGGGTAAGACAGTACACATTACTGTGGAAGTCAGCACAACTTGACCAAGGCAAAGTCATGGAAGCTTCTTAGACACATCACACTCCCCGAGAGGCCAAATTACTGGGCTGAGGGCTGAGGACCAACCAGGGTCTTGGGGGACATTTAGGTCAACTGGCATAACATAGTTTATAAAGAATGTATTCTACATCCTACTTTGGTGAGTAGTGTCTGGGATCTTAAAAGCTTGTGAGTGGCCATCTAAGATACTCCACTGGTCCCACCCCATCTGGAGCAAAGGAGAATGAAGAAAACTAAAGATGCAAGTCCAAAGGAGTAATGGACCAGAACTATCAGAGCCTCCACTAGACTGAGTCCAGCACAACTAGCTGGTGCCTGGCTGCCACCACCAACTGCTCTGACAGCGATCACAAAAGAAGGTCCCGGACAGAGCTGGAGAAGAATGTAGAACAATATTCTAACTCACAAAAAAAGACCAGACTTGATGGCCTGACAGAGACTGGAGAAACCCTGAGAGTATGGCCCCCAGACACCCTTTTAGCTCAGTACTGAAGTCGCTTCTGACGTTCACCCTTCAGCCAAAGATTAGACAGGTCCATAAAATAATCAATAATACATGTAGCTCAACCATGTATACGAGGCTAAAGGAGCAGACTAGCCCAGGGGCAAGGACGAGAAGGCAGGAGGGGACAGGAAAGCTGTACAAATGGAAAGGGGGAACCCAAGGTCAAGAAGGGGAGAGTGTTGACATGTGGCAGGGTTGGCAACCAGTGTCACAAAACAATATGCATATTAATTTTTTAGTGAGAAACTAATTTGCTCTGTAAACATTCATATAAAGTACAGTAAAAAAAAATTCTAGGATAGACAATTTTCCAATTTTTAGTACAGAATATATGGTTTCTTGGAAAAAATGCACTGAATTCAATTTCTAAGAATCCAGGTCACTTCATTGAGCTTCTACTCCCTCATCTGTAGAATTGAGGGTGGAGCAGGGAGTGTGATTAGAATGGAGGATGCCCAGACATCTTTCCAGCACTAATAGTCTATGTACTAACATAGTTACAATGAACTTTCATGCTTCTGGTAAACAATTGCACAAACTTAAAAACTTTTAGAGCCCTTTAAAATAATGGTTAAAGCGAAATCTCAGAGAAACCTGCAACTTCATTTTCCCCAGATTTCATGACCTTTGCTCATTCACAAAGTGTACCTGGCCTGTGTTAAAAGTGAGATACCATTAAAAAATCTGATATAATATTTAGGTTAGAGAGTAGTGGATATTGGTGCAGTGTGTGACCCCTTTTATTGATTATGAAATGAAAATAAAAGCACTTTTTTTTAATTCATCTGAAAACATTATTTTATTTATACTAAATAAATAATAATAACTTTAAACTATATTATTTATACTAAAAGAAGAATATCATCCTAAAGACTCTGGAATTGATTGCTCTCAATAATGATGTTATTAGGTGCCGTCGAGTAGTTTCCAACTCATGGTGACCCTACGTACAGCAGAATGAAACACTGCTCGGTCCTGCGCCATCCTCACAATTGTTGCTGTATTTGAGCCCATTGTTGCAGCCATGTGTCAATCTATTTTATTGAGAGTCTTCCTCTTTTTTGTTGACCCTCTAGTTTACCAAGCATTATGTCCTTCTGCAGGGACCGATCCCTCCTGATAAAATATCCAAAGTAAGTGAGATGAAGTCTCACCATCCTCCCTTCTAAGGGGCATTCTGACTGTACTTCTTCCAAGACAGATCTGTTCATTCTTCTGGCAGTCCATGGTATATTCAATATTCTTTGCCAACACCATAATTCAAAGGCATCAATTCTTCTTTGGTCTCCCTTATTCATTGTCCACCCTTTGCATGCATATGAGAGGATTGAAAATACCATGGCTTGGGCCAGGCGCACCTTAGACCTCAAAGTGATATCTCTGCTTTTGAACACTTTAAAGAGGTCCTTTGCAGATTTGCCCAGTGCAATACATCATTTGGTTTCTTGACTACTGCTTCCATGTCATAGATTGTGGATCCAAGTAAAATGAAATCCTTGACAACGTCAATCTTTTCTCCATTTATCATGATGTCGCTTATTGGTCCAGTTGTGAGGATTTTTGTTTTATTTGTGTTGATGTGTAATCCATACTGAAGGCTGTAGTCTTTGATATTCATCAGTAAATGCTTCAAGTCCTCTTTGCTTCAGTAAGCAAAGTTGTGTCATCTGCATATTGAAGATTGTTAATGAGTCTTTTTCTAATCCTGATGCCTATTCTTCTTCATATAGTCCAGCTTCTCGGATTATTTGCTTAGCATACAGATTGAATAAGTATAGTGAAAGGATAGATCCCTAACACACAGCTTTCTGAATTTTAAACCATGCAGTATCCCCTTCAGTTTTTACAGTATCTAATTTTGGGGGCAGAGTTCAAGGTGCACAATGAAGTTGTTATGTAGCCAGAGAAAACCATAAAGAGTGGACAGTTGATCCAGGACGTTCAGGAGTAATATGAAGGAGATATGAGGATTTGTCAGTGAAAAGTTAGGTGGGCTTAGCAGTGGTCATCAGACAGGCACTAAAAGGTCTGGCATCAGGTAACAACGACACACTCAGTGGAAAATGGGTTTTGAAGAGGCAACTTCAGGTTCCAAAGAGATCAGTGGGAGGAAGACTGACCTTTAGTTCCAAGACCTCTTGAATTCTTCACAGTATTTCTAGATATGAAAAAAAAAGCTATATTACCAGTGATTCAGTTAATATAACTGATAAGCATGTCATTTGTCATGTTAAGTAAGACAGGCATCTGTTCAAGTGAACAGAAGTGAAAGTTGTCATAGGAAAACTAACAAGACTGAAATGAAAACAATAGAAAATTCAGTTAATCAGCAAGTAGTTTTTGAGCTCTGAACACCATGTTAGGCACACAGAGATAAAACAATGTGAAAGACTATTAATTTAACCTTCAGGAAATTTATAATCCCATTGCAGAATTTTAATTTTCATTATAGTGAAATAAAAGAAATTTTTAAAAATCTTCAGAGAGTTATTTGTGACAAATTATTTTTGCACTTCTGAGACATATTACATATGGTACATGTTGAAAATTAAGTCTAAAAGAGCAATTGGTTGTTCATCTCTTAAAAGTAGTCCTACCAATTCATAAATTTACATCAGGTAAATTTTCTGAACAATTTTCTCCTTACATACTATAAACCTGAACAACATTGAGAGAAATTGGTAATTATAGTCTCCTTTTAATTTGCCTTGTAAAGTATTCTCATTGAAATTCACTTTGCAGTACCCTGCCTGGGTTGCTAATTCTTTTCAATGTGACTGCTTTGGCTGAGTTATGTTATTAATCAAAATTTATGCCTCCCAGCAACTTTTTCTACAGTGGACAAAGAAAGTAGTGATGGCACAAGAGAAAAGGAAACCATAAATGTGAAATCCATGTACAATGTTGCTCTTTTTTCTCTGGTGGAAAAGGCAGTTTTATATTTCTGGAACAAATAAGTACATTAAAACTTCCCTTGAGACTTGGTGATAGTATCAGGGATTTAACATTTTGGAGTATAATTAATCTCATGAATATATCTTAGTGTTTCAGTGTGTACTTTGACAGCATTTCAGACCTCTTGTAAAGCCTTCCTTTTATTTTACTATGTGATAAGATATGTAATTAGTCCTGTGCAAGATAAAGCAGTGCTTATAGAAGAGGACCGTCATACACAGAGCCTATGAGCATTTTTAACCGTTGTGACAAGTCAGGGTTTCTCCATCATTGCCCTAGCTTTACACATTTCCATAATGCACTCCTTGGCCATGTTGCTTCTGGAATTTGTTCTACAATATATCATATTCACTTATGATTTCAGTGGTTATTTAACAGTACCTCAGCAATTTCAGGGAAGTGCTCTCTACTTATAGGTTGTTGAAAATAGTTCTTCCTTCTGTTGTTCTAGACGCTCCACAACTCAGGAAGGGATGAGGAAAAGATAACATTTAGAGTAGAAAGAGTCAAACATTATTTTGAATAAATGCCTAAGAGGCATAAATAAACTGCCGTCGAGTCGATTCCGACTTATAATAACCCCATAGGGTTTCCAAGTCTGGAAATCTCTGTGAAAGCAGACTGCCACATCTTTCTCCCATGGAGGTGCTGGTGGTTTTGAACTGCTGACCTTTCAGTTAGACAGCATATCTGTGTGGTAAGGCCAGTGATCCTTCATTATGGAAGAAATGCCCCTCCTCCACCCAAAAAAGACTTCTTTATTCCAAATCATATATTTATACAAGCGTTTATTAAATTAGCAGGCTTAGATTAACAAATATTTCGTATGTTTAAACATCCAGTTGGTGTCATACATGTCAGAAAAACAAGTCTTCAAGGAACCTCCATAGCCATAGTTAGTGAGGAGGAGGGAAAGGTGGCACTGGTTCCAGTGTGTATATCACTGAGCATTTTATCACAGAACTTTTATAACGTAATCATTTGTCTGTACTCTAGAAAGTTAGCAGTCACAATGGAGCAAATCTCTGAAATATAGAGACTTCAGTAACCCCAAATTAATCTCTTGGTACTCCCTCCACATTTAAAAAAAAAAAAAAAATCCGTCCCTCTTCCTCCTCTTGAAATTCTTTATGTATTTGAAAGAGATGTACTATTAATCCTCCAGGTTAGAAGACATGGAGAGAAGGGAGCCTCCTGGCAAAGTCTGATGAGGCTGTAAGTGAGGCAACCCCATATAGAAGCCACTCTTGGTTTTAGGGACAAGTGTCTGAACGGGGTGAGGAGTCAGGCCAGCCGTTTACCAGCATGTGAGTTCAACAATTTATTTCAGATTGCTAGTCTGTAAAATGGCAATAATAAAAGTTCTTAGCTTAATAAAGTTGAGAAGGTGATTAAATAGCATAATGTTTGTAAAACATTTAACATAGCAACTAACATAAAATGAACACTCAAAAATTACTAGCTTTTAACAGAAAAATGAAATAGATTAACAAATGATAGTTATTATTTGAGAAACAAATAATAAAGCCTGAGGATACAAACAAGAGGGAAGAAAACATAGGGGGTAAATGGAATGTGGAATTGTTAATATGCCGAGCTGAGTCTTTAATGATGAATGCCTGTATCTGGCAGATAAGAGTACAGAGCCTTCCAGATAGATGGGGCAGTATGAGCAGAGAGAATAGCACGTGAGTAAAAAAATACCATGGTGTGAGTAGACAACTACAACACGGCTAGTGCAGGACTGTGCTGTGCCAGGCAGGAGGAGGTGGGGGATATAATTTCAGAACTAGATAGGAGCTGTCTCATGGAGACCGTAGTATTTTATGTAAATAGCTTTACCTGTCCCTGTGGACAGTGGAAGGAACCCAGGTGGTGTAGTGTTTAAAGCACTCGGCTGCTAACCAAAAAGTCTGTGGTTCGAATCCACTAGCTGCTCCGCAGGAAGAAGAGGTGGCAGTCTGCTTCCGTAAAGATTTACAGCCTTGGAAACCCTATGGGGCAGTTCTGCTTCGTCACATGGGATCTCTTTGAGTTGGAATCGACTCGACAGCCATGGTTTCGGGTTTGGGATGAAAAGTAGAACACCGTGGAAGAATTGTAAGCAAGAGAATGATATAGTCAGTCCTCCCAGACTTTCAGGAGAGCAAAGATTTAAATAATAATACATTATTCTTGGTGTAGTCTTTTCTCAAATCACTTTGTGCTGTTTTTTGTATCAACTTTGGTATCTACACCCAACTTTTCCCCTTATTTGCTCCTGACTTTAATTGCATCCTGCACTTAAACATTGATTTTGATTGTGTCTTTGTTGTCTGTCCTTTAACAACAAACATGTTTTGGTTGCTTATTCAATGAGTATAGTTTTCCTAGGAACACATTAGAGGAAGGGTAAATTTATCTTGATTATGATCGCAGGAGTAGTTAGGAAATTATGCTAAAGCTCAGATTTCTTTGTAAAATCACATCTTTCTTATGAAATACATTGGATTTATACTTTAAGATGTATTCACTTGATCAATTAGTGTTTATCAGATAGGAAAAAGATAGAAATATTTTAATAATGTAAGATATAGCAGACATGCAATACTAGTATTCTGGAAAGATTGTAAACTCAGTAACACTTGAAATGAAATGGTGGGAGAAGTTGGGTTAGGGACAAAAGATTTCTCTCCTATAACTTGTATTATCTCTATGTGGCAGGCACGAAGATTTCCTGTAAACCAAACAGAAAGGAAATTTAATTTTAAACTTCAAGAAATAGAAAAGCAATAGAGAAAGCTATTGAAGGCGTCTGAAAGTATATTAGAAACATCAAGAAGAACAAAATGATTTGGGGAAATCCTTAGTGCTTGTTTTCACTCCTAATGGTTGCATTCTGAAGTTCAGCTAAGGAAGCTGAGAGGGGTAGAAAATGTTTCACATTATGTTCTAGCAGATGGTTAAATAGTATTTTTTTTGTTTGTTAACTAATTCGTCTAAAGATTTTTCATCTATATTAAAATTGTCCCAAAGGAAAAAAGAAGTTTCAGAAATGTTTGTGATCCTTTACTTTGGGGGAAAAATCCATTTTCTATGATTTCTGTCAAGTGCAAAAACCTGTTTAAAGGAATTAGCTGTGATAATTCACTGCTTTGAATTGGTTCCTTTTACAATACTGCTTCCTACACTTTCATTTAGTTCAAGTGTCTGTAACTTGCAGTTTTGTGATCAAAATCTATACAAACGTATATGTGTATGTGTGTGCACATGCATATGTATATGTACGTGTGCACGTATATATATGTGTGTGTTCTGAACACAAAAATCTGTTAAAAATTCCACATTTGAGCACCTATTTTTGTTGTAGACTTCCTCATCTCCACTTGGTCCTCTAATGTCTATCTCATTGCTTGCTCACTAATGTTTTAAATCCATTATTCTGAAGGGGTTATGTTAATTCTTGTGAAAACTTTGTTTGAGTTTACTGCTTAAAGGTGGTGTTTACATGTGAGTGAGTGTGTATGTATCTGTGTTTGTGTGCTTTTGGTGCTGGGGGTGGAGGGATAACAAGAAAGGCTGTTTAAAACTAAATACCAAAGTTAGAAACATTTTTAACTAACCATTACAAAAGGAAGCTGACAGACATAAGGAAAGGAAGACTGACTTTTTGTATACATATACTGAGATTTATTGTTTTTGAATCTGAGAGTTAATGAGATAATAAGGCTAATGTCTTAACAGGAATTTGTGCATCCTACCATGAGTGCTCTTCTAAGTATCCTTTTTGGGAGGTTGTACATTACTTTCAGCGATATCCATTACTCAAGACCAATTTTGGCATGTCCCTTTAAGAAACAATTTCCAAGGCTCTTGGTCCATTTCCGTACTGTCAGTGCTCTAATTTCACCCGTCCAACTGTGAATTCAGACAGATTGCAAGGACAGTTACAGCAAAGTTTAAAGTTGCCAGTCAATATTCAATTTCTATGTGGTTTAGAAGAGGCGTTTGGAAAATTAAAAGATGGCACTAATCAAAAAACAACTGTAATGGCACGGCACTTAGCACACAGTTTGGAAGCTATTTAAATAATGTTCCATGGGCTCTGAAGGTGGTTGCCAAAGAGGAGTTCCAAAATATCTTGAGCAACAGGAGCTTCGATGATATAAAGGGTTCAACACACATCTGGACAAATATATTCTAGTGTAAGCAATCTGACATGATTTTCTAAAAATGTGAATTGGATCATTTTAGTCCTCTTTTTAAAAAATTTTCTGAGATTTACTATCATCTCTGCAGTGATTTTCAAACTTTTCTACTTAAATATCTCTATGGGGACAGTCTGAGGCCATGAGCACCCAAGAAATCTGTGGGTATAATGCAAAGACACAACCTCAATCATGAAATTTTTATGAAGTCTTTTAGCCTTCTCTTAAAAGTATAGCTGAATATTTCATTCACTTCACAATTTAAAAGATCATACTAAATAATTTACTATTGAGCAGAACTGAGAGGCCAAAAAGATGCATCACTCTTCTCTATATTTTAGTAGCACGCTGCCATTGCCTTCAACATTCACTCATTCATCCATTTTACACATTCAAAAAATATTAATTGAATATCAATTATACAGTACAGAGTATTAAATGTTGGACATAACATGTATCTCACTGTATTGTAACTATTTCTAGTGAGTATCTCTCCCAATAAATTGAATTTCTTGAGATTAAGACACTGTTATTCATTTTCATATTTGTATGACTAAGATAGTGCTTGGAACATAGAAGATGCAGAGAAAATGTTGAATAAATAAAAACATTTGTTAAAAATAACCATTTGTAAAAGTTTATGGCACATTATATATTGCTCTTTGCCTTCTTATTCCAGTACTAGCCTCCTTTAGTCTATTCTCTGTATTTGCATCAGAGTCATTGATTTTAAGTGCAAATCTAAAACTGTTCCCGATTATATCTATTTGGTGTTATCTCTGCAGCTGTATAGTTCTCTCTATATATCTGTCTTTCCAAGTTTTGCACAGTAAGGTTCAAAAGTCCAAACTCCTGCAACAAGACCCACAAGAACTATGATTATTTGTCTTATGCCTACACATCCAATTTCAACTCCCAGCACTGCCCCTCACCTCATCCCATGCCATTTTGTTTTAGACCTCTAATCATTTAAGTATGCTCTTATTTTTTTGCCTAGATTTTTCTGCTTGGATCTCTCAGATCTAGCAAATCCCTACTCATTCTTCCAGACCCACCCTAAGCATTCCCATGTTTATGAAAGCTTCCTTGACGCCCAGATTTAACCACTTCCCATTGTATGTAGTAACTTTGCAGAATTTATGCTTCTATCGAGACCCTCCCCAAACTTTATTCCAAGGAAACTAGTTTGTAGAATACTAGTAAGTGTTACGCAGAAGGGGAAATGAGTGGGTGATGTTCGATAGGGGCAAAAAAATTGGGGGAGTTCTGTATTGAATATAACTAAAATGTGTATTTAATCCAGGAATAGTTATAACCTTTTCGGTTCTCATGTTCATTGTTACTCTTTGAGAGTAGACTATGTAGTATACCATATTTCCAAATGTGGAATCAATATTTCACACATTTAACACCCCATGGTACACAAACATTCTACTAAACATAGTTTGTAGAACTCAATTCTATTATTTTACTTCTTCTGATTATTTTTTTAGAGGCTGTGGGCTCCTTGAGATCAGAGTCTGTATCATTTGGTAATATTTGTTTAGTAAAACATGAATGATTGATTGAATATAGACTTAGTTTACAAACAGAAACATTCCAAACAACGTTTCAATATAAAGATAAGAATTAACTTTTTCATCTGTCTTATCTGTTGTGATTGAGTTTGAAGTTTTCATATGAACATTGGATAAATCAGTAATTAAGTAAACATATAAATAAATGAAAATTCATTTTTTTAAAGTGGACTGTACCTTTTAGGCATAAGAGTTTTTATTCTTTTGCTAAATTTAACTATTGCAGTATATTTTATCATTGAAAAACTGTAAAAGCAATATAAACTGAAATTTTATGATTTTTAAAATGTCTGCATTATTTTGTATTGGTCATTATTTTGGATATTTTCAGTTGGGGTTTTATAAGAGGGCTAAATTATTTCAGCCTTAGTAAAATCTATATTTAAAACATTTAAAAGGCAAATCAGTGTATCTGGATTTACACTGTAACAGAAATGTCTGGAGAGTATAAGATGGAAAAAACAATTGTTCATACAGATTAGCAGCAAATTACTACCAACGCACAAACAGAGATACTTAGATTTTATATTCAGTTCTCTTCTATTCTGAGTAGATTTTCTGTATTTCTGATGAAGGTATGTTCTTATCTAAATTTTAATGAATAATCAGTTAAAAATACACTAAGACCATTTCTATTCACTGTCAAACCAATTGGAAGCAAGGTAATGATGTTAATAAACACAAAATTGGTTTGCCTATTTCAAAAAGATTAATTAGATTTCCAACACTCCTTTGTAAGTTTTTCGTACTATGATGACTTGTGCATTGCTGGGATGCTAGAAGCTATGTATTTCAAATATCAGCAGGGTCACCCATGGTGGACAGCTTTAAGCTGAGCTTCCAGACTAATAAAGACTAGGAAGAAGGACCTGGCAATCGCTTCTAAAAAAATTGGCCAGTGAAAACTTTATGAATAGCAGTGGAACATTGTCTCATGTAGTGCCATAAGTTGAGCTCCTCAGTCTGGAAGGCACTCAAAATATGACTAGGGAAGAGCTGCCTCTTCAAAGTAGAGTTGACCTTCATGACATGGATGGAGTAAAGTTTTCAGGACCTTCATTTGCTGGTGTGACATGACTCAAAATGAGAAGAAACAACTGCAAACAGCCATTAATAATTGGAATGTGGAATGTACAAAGTATGACTCTAGGAAAATTGAAAGTTTTCAAAAATGAAATGGAATGCTGGAAGATAGATGTCCTAGGCATTAGTGAGCTGAAATGGACTGGTATTGGCCATTTTGAATCAGACAATCATATCGTCTACTCTGCTGGGAATGACAAATTGAAGAGAAATAGCATCACATTCATTGTCAAAAAGAATATCTCAACATCTATCCTGAAGTACAGCACCGTCAGTGATAGAATAATATCCATATGCCTATAAGGAAGACTAGTTAATGTGACTATTTTTCAAATTAACACACCAACCATTACAACCAAACATGAAGAAATCAGAGACTTTTACCAACTTCTGCAGTCTGAAATTGATCAAACATGCAATCAAGTTGCATTGATAATTACTGGTGATTGGAATGTGAAAGTTGGAAAGAAAGAAGAAGGATGAGTTGTGGAAAATATGGCCTTGGTGATACAAATGACGCAGGAGATCACATTATAGAATTTTGCAAAACCAGTGACCTATTCGTTGGAAATACTTTTTTTCAGCAACATAAACAGTGACTATACATGTGGACCTGACCGAGTGGAATGCAGCGGAATCAAACTGACTACATCTGTGGAAAAAGGCAATGGAGAAGCTCAGTATCATCAGTCAGAAAAAGGAGGGGCTAACTGCAGAACAGACCATCAATTGCTCATATGCAAGTTCAAGTTGAAGCTGAAGAAAATTAAAACAAGTACACAAGAGCCAAAATACAATCTTGAGTATTAAAAAAACAAACAAACCAAACCCGTTGTCATTGAGTCGATTCTGACTTATAGCGACCCTATAGGACAGAGTAGAACTGCCCTAGAGAGTTTCCAATGAGTGCCTGGTGGATTTGAACTGCCAACCTTTTGGTTAGCAGCCTTGAGTATATCCTACCTGAAATTAGAGACTATCTTAAGAATAGATTTGATGTATTGAACACTTATGACTGAAGACCAGACGAGTCGTGAGATGACATCAAGAACATCATAAATGAAGAAAGTAAAAGGTCATTAAAAAGAAAGAAAAGACCAAAATGTATGCCAGAAGACACTCTGAAACTTGCTCTTGAATTCAGCTAAAGTGAACTGAAAAATGATGAAGTAAAAGAGATGAGTAGAAGATTTTAAAGGGCGGCTCGAGAAGACAAAGTAAAGTATTTAATGAAATGTGCGAAGAGTTGGGAGTTAGAAGACCAAAAGGGAAAAACACGCTGAGCATTTTTCAAGCTGAAAGAACTGAAGAAAAAATTCAAGCCTCTAGTTGCAATATTGAAAGATTCTACAGGGAAAATATTAGATGACACGAGAAGCATCAAAACAAGATGGAAGGAATACAGAGTCACTTTACTAAAAAGAATTGGTTGATGTTCAACCATTTCAGGAGGCAACATATGATCAAGTACTGATGGTATTGAAGGAAGAAGTCCAAATTGCACTGAAGGCATTGGCAAAAAACAAGTCTTCATGAATCGATGAATAACAATGGAGATGTTTCAACAAACAGATGCAATGCTGGAAGTTCTCACTCATCTATGCCAAGAAATTTGGAAGATAGCTACCTGCCAACAGACTGGAAGAGACCTATATTTGTCCCCATTCCAAAGAAAGATGATCCAACAGAATGTGGAAATTATAAAGCAACATCATTAATATTATACACAAGTAAAATTTTGCTGAAGATCATTCAAAAGTGGTTGTAGCAATACATCAACAAGGAACTGGCAGAAATTCAAGCCAGATTCAGAAGAGGATGTGGAAAAAGGGATATCATTGCTGATGTCAGATTGATTTTGGCTAAAAGCAGAGGATACCAGAAATATGTTTACCTGTGTTTTATTGACTATAAACATTCATTCATTTGACTATATGGAACATAGCAAATAATGGATAACAGTGTGAAGCATGGGAATTCCAGAACACTTAATTGTTCTCATGTGGAACCTAGACATAGACCAAGAGGCAGTCATTCGAACAGAACAAGGAGAAACTGCGTGGTTTAAATTCAGGAAAGGTGTGCGTCAGGAATGTATCTTTTCACCATACTTACTCAATCTGTATGCTGAGCAAATAATCAGAGAAGCTGGACTATATGAAGACGAACGTAACATCAGGATTGGAGGGAGATTCATTAACTATTTGCATTATGCAGATGACACAACCTTGCTTGCAGAAAGTGAAGAGGACTTGAAGCACTTGCTGATGAAGATCAAATACTACAGACTTCAGTATGGATTGCACCAAAAAATAAAGAAAACAAAAATCCTCACAACTGGACCAATAAGCAACATCATAATAAACAGAAAATATTGAAATTGTTGAGGATTTCATTTTACTTGGGTCCACAATCAACGCCCAAGGAAGAAGTAGCCAAGAAATCAAACAATGTCTTACACTGGGCAAATCTGCTGCAAAAGACCCCTTTAAAGAGTTCACAAAACAAAGATGTCACTTTGAGGACTAAGGTGTGTCTGACCCAAGCCAAGGTGTTTTCAGTCACCTCATATGCATGTGAATGCTGAACAATGAGTAAGAAAGACCGAAGAAGAATTGATGCATTTGAATTATGATGTTGGTGAAGAATATTGAACATACCATGGACTGGCAGAAGAATGATCAAATCTCTTCTGGAAGAAGTATAGCCAGAATTCGCCTTAGAAGGGAGGATGGCGAGACTTCGTCTTACATACTTTGAACATGTTATCAGGATGGACCAGTCCCTGGAGAAGGACATGATGCTTGGTAAAGTTGAGGGTCAGTCAAAAAGAGAAAGACTCTCAATGAGAAGGATTGACACAGTGGCTACAGCAGTGGGCTCAAACATAGCAACTATTATGAAAATGCCACAAGACTGAGCAGTGTTTCATTGCGTTGTACATAGGGCCCCTGTGAGTCGGAACTGACTTGAAGGCACCTAATAATAACAACAACAATTAGTTTTACTTGATTTCTCCAATTATTTTCCTGAGTTCACTAGTTAATTTAGTTAAAACAGAATTGGCAAAATAATTTGTATGCACATTCTATCTCATCTCCTTTTAAAGAGTATTTTCCTGGTATTAGACTATATCCTGAGAGGTCAGCTAAGCATCCCACCATTTCCCTTCTATTTTTACCCTTTATCATATGATTATTTTTCTCTTTGATTTATCAATTTACAGTGGAGAGAAAATGATTTTATGGGTAGTGTTCATAAGTAACATCGTAAGTAGATCATCAAAACTACAGGAAACATTTTTATAAAACATGGGATCATTGAAGACTTGGAACTAACTGATCCTTATAGGTTAGGTATATGGAACTGTATTTTTGTTAAGCAATTTGACACAAACCTTGTTCAAAATTTCATCTCTTTTTACTTTGAGAATATGGTTGCTGCCTGTTAAACCACTCTGCCAATGCCTTATTCAACCCATGAAAATTTTATAAGACTGTTAGTATTCAAAACAAAGGAAAAGACTCAAGCCTATTCATATTGTTCACCTCAATTAAGTGATAAAATCAATGCAAGGAATATACCATTTAAATACAAATATTAATCACTCATTTTTGGTATGGTTTAAAATTTTCTTTTATAAGCAAAAAATATATATAAAATAAAAATATCTGGAATAACTTCCAGCAAAGTTAATGAAAGCATTCATGGATTGCAAAAGTTACGTTTTTTATAGTATCACTTCAGCCTATGGTCAAGAACACTGTGCTCTATCCACCTAACACATGAATTGATGATAGTAGAAACATAACCGTCTTGGGTTAGTTCAATTTTATAGGTACATAACTTTGGTAGAGAAACATTTAAACTGTGTTTAAATGCTATTATTATTTGAATGAACGTGTAAACCTGTTGCTGTTGAGTCGATTCCAACTCATAGTGACCCTATAGGATAGAGTAGAACTGCCCCATAGGGTTTCCAAGGAGTGACTGGTGGATTTGAACAGCTGATCTTTTGGTTAGCAGCCAAGCTCTTAACAACTGCGCTGCCAGGGCTCCAAAAATGAATGAATAGCGATCTAATCTAATTTCCAAGTTAATTATACCACTCTAGATGTTTAAGAACAAGGATCATGCCTTTCCCCAAATTCACTCCAAATATTCTTTCCTTTAACTGAACATTCTCCACTTCCTTTGATTTTCCTTAAAGCTATCATAATTCATGAAAGAGGCAACACGCTATAAAGCAGTAATACTCAAATACTGATGAATATAAGAAACTTGTCAAGCTGCAGATTTATAGGGCCCAATTCCAGAGATTCAGATCAATAGGTCTTAGGTGGGAGTTTGAAATCTCATTTTAAGGAACATCCTAGGTGAATCTGTTGCAGTTGGTTCACAGATCACGTTTCAGAAACACAGCAGGGGAGAATGGAAAAGGGTATAACAAGTTCAGGTATGCTTCAGACAACCTTGCAAATAAGGAGATTCAATCCAAAAGATGAGCAAATAGGGAGCATAGTTGATGGTATAATGTAATGTGGAATGGTATTCCCTTTGTGTCTAAGAATCCAAGAGTAGTTCTACCTCTTTACTTCCTTCAACACAAGGGCAAGAGGATAATAGAATGAGATTCAGCCACAGTTAACTTTGTAAGATTGAAGCAGAAGCTGATGGATATTTTGACCTAATTTTGTGACCATTGGATGGTATCACTAAGATTACTTCCATAGAGGCAGTCTCAGAATTGATTCAGAAACTAGATTAGACCATCTATAGGTAACCAGAACGAGTTGCCATCAAGTTGACTCTGGCTCACAGTGACCACAGGTGTGTCAGACTAGAATTCTGCTCCAAAGGGTTTTTCAATTGCTGATTTTTCATAAGACCTTTCTTCTTCTTCTTCTTTTTTTTTTTTTTGGCTTATTGTTGTAGTTTAGATGAAAATTTACATTTCAAGTTAGTCTCTTATACAAAAGTTTATATATATACATTGTTATGAGACCGTAATTGCTCTCCCTGTACTGTGACAGCACACTCCTCCTTTCCACCCCAGATTTCCCATGTCCATTCAACCAGCTCCTAACCCTCTCTGCCTTCTCATCTCACCTCCAGACAGAAGCTGCTGGTTTAGTCTCATGTATTTAATTGAGCTAAGAAGCACACTCTTCATGAGTATCATTTTATGTCCCACAGTCCAGTCCAATCTTTGTCTGAAGAGTTGGCCTCAGAAATTGTTTTAAATCTGAGCTGACAGAGTCTAGGGGCCATGCTTTCCAGGGTTCCTCCAGTCTCAGTCAGACCATTAAGTCTGGTCTTTTTACAAGAATTTGAGTTCTGCACCCTGCCTTTCTCCTGCTCCATCAGGGACTCTCTCTTGTGTTCCTTGTCAGGGCAGTCATTGGTGGTAGCCGGGCACCATCTAGTTCTTCTGGTTTCAGGCTGATGAAGTCTCTGGTGTATGTGGTCCTTTCTGTCTCTTGGGCTAATACTTCCCTTGTGTCTTTGTGTTCTTCATTCTCCTTTACTCCAGGTGGGTTGGGACAAATTGATGCATCTTAGATCGCCGCTTACAAGCTTTTAAGTCTCCAGATGCCACTCACTAAAGTAGGATGCAGAACATTTTCTTAATAAACTTTGTTATGTCAATTGACCTAGATGTCCCCTGAAACCATGGTCCCCAGACACCCACCCCTGCTACTCTGTCCCTCAAAGTGTTTGAGAGTATTCAGGAAACTTCCTAGCTTTGGTTTAGTCCAGTTGTGCTGACTTCCCCTGTAGCGGGTGCTGTTTTTCCAGTCACCTAAGATAATTCTTGTCTACTATCTAGTTAGTGAATAACCCTCTCCCTCCCTCTCTACCCTCATAACCATCAAAGAATGTTTTCTTCTGTGTTTAAACCTTTTCTTGAGTTCTTATAATAGTGGTCTTATACAATATTTGTCCTTCTGTGACTGACTAAATTCACTCAGCATAATGCCCTCCAGATTCCTCCATGTTATGTTTCATGGCTTCATCGTTGTTCTGTATCGTAGTATTCCATTGTGGGATATACCATAATTTGTTTATCCATTCATCCATTGATGGGCACCTAGGTTGCTTCCATCTTTTTGCTATTGTGAACAGTGCTGCAATGAACATGGGTGTACATATATCTATTCGTGTGACGGCTCTTATTTCTCTAGGATATATTCCAGGGAGAGGGATTGCTGGATCATATGGTGCTTCTATTTCTAGCTATTTAAGGAAGCACCAAATTGATTTCCAAAGTGGTTGTACCATTTTACATTCCCACCAACAGTGTATAAGCTTTCCAGTCTCCCCACAACCTCTCCAGCATGTATTATTTTGTGTTTTTTGGATTAATGCTAGCCTTGTTGGGGTGAGATGGTATCTCATTGTAGTTTTGATCTGCATTTCTCTGATGGCTAATGATCATGAGCATTTCTTCATGTGTCTGTTAGCTGCCTGAATATCTTCTTTGGCGAGGTGCCTGTTCATATCCTTTAACCATTTTTTAATTGGGTTATTTGTCTTTTTGTTGTTGAGTTTTTGCAGTATCTTGTAGATTTTAGAGATTAGACAGTGATCGGATTTGTCATAGCCAAAATTTTTTTCCCAGTCTATAGGTTGTCTTTTGACTCTTTTGGTGAAGTCTTTTGATGAGCATAAGTGTTTGATTTTTAGGAGCTCCCAGTTATCTAGTCTCTCTTCTGGTGCTTGTGAATTGTTACTTATGGTTTGTATTCTGATCATGCCATGTATTAGCGCTCCTAGCATTGTCCCTATTTTTTATTCCATAATCTTTATCATTTTCGATTTTATATTTAAGTCTTTGATCCGTTTTGAGTTACTTTTTGTGGATGGTGTGAGGTATGGGTCTTATTTCAGTTTTTTGCAGATGGATATCTAGTTATGCCAGCACCATTTGTTAAAGAGACTGTCTTTTCCCCAATTAACGGACTTTGGACCTTTGTCAACTATCAGCTGCTCATAGATGGATGAATTTATGTCTGGATTTTCAATTCTGTTCCATTGGTCTACGTAACTGTTGTTGTACCAGTACCAGGCTGTTTTGACTACCATGGTGGTAAAATAGGTTCTAAAATCAGTTAGCGTGAGGCCTCCCACTTTGTTCTTCTTCTTCAATAGTGCTTTACTTATCCAGGGCCTCTTCCCTTTCCATATGAAGTTGGTGGTTTGTTTCTCCATCTCATTAAAAAATGGCATTGGAATTTGGATTGGGATTGCATTATATTTGTAGATTGCTTTGGGTAGACTTGACATTTTCACAATGTTGAGTCTTCCTATCCATAAGCAAGGTACATTTTTCCACTTTTGCAGGTCTCTTGTTTTCTTGCAGTAGTGTCTTGTAGTTTTCATTGCATAGGTCTTTTACATCTCTGGTTAGACTTATTCCTAAGTATTTTATCTTCTTGGGGGCTATTGAAAATGGTATTGATTTCGTGATTTCTTCTTCGAAGTTCTCTTTGTTGGTGTAGAGGAATCCAGCTGATTTTTATATGTTTATCTTGTACCCTGATACTTTGCTGAAATCTTCTATTAGTTCCAGTAGTTTTCTTGTGGATTCTTTGGGGTTTTCTTTCTACAAGATCATATCATCTGCAAATAGAGATACTTTGACTTCTTCCCTACTAATCTGGATGCACTTTATTTCTTTTTCTGGCCTAATTGCTCTGGCTAAGACCTTCAGAACAATGTTGAATAAGAGTGGTGATAAAGAGCATTCTTGTCTCGTTCCCGTTCTCAAGGGGAATGCTTTCAAAAACTCTCCACTTAGGATGATACTGGCTGTTGGCTTTGTATAAATGCCCTTAATTACATTGAGGAATTTCCCTTCTATTCCTATTTTCCTGAGGGTTTTTATCATAAATGGGTGTTGGACTTTGTCAAATGCCTTTTCTGCATCAATTGATAAGATCATGTGGTTCTTGTCATTTATGTTATTAATGTGATGGAGTACGTTGATTGTTTTTCTAGTGTTGAACCATCCCTGTATACCTGTATGAATCCCTCTTGGTCATGATGAATTACTTTTTTTGATATGTTGCTGAATTCTATTGGCTAGAATTTTGTTGAGGATTTTTGCATCAATGTTCATGAGGTATATTGGTCTGTAATTTTCTTTTTTTGTGGTGTCTTTACCTGGATTTGTTATCAGGGTTATGCTGGCTTCGTAGAATGAGTATGGGAGTATTCCATCGTTTTCTATGCTATGAAATATCTTTAGTAGTAGTGGTGTTAACTCGTCGCTGAAAGTTGGGTAGAATTCTCCAGTGAAGCCATCGGGCCAGGGCTTTTTT